>NC_086449.1:845208626-845508626 GCF_028390025.1 Pseudophryne corroboree
TTGGAAACCGAACCCCCCCGAACTTCACCTTGTTTACACGGGTCCGAGGCAGGTTCGAACCTTCCCGCCTTGCTCGGCTAACCCGAGCGCGCCCGAACGTCATCATCCCGCTGTCGGATTCTCGCGAGATTCGGATTCTATATAAGCAGCCGCGCGTCGCCGCCATTTTCACACGTGCATTAAGATTGATAGGGAGAGGACGTGGCTGGCGTCCTCTCCGTTTATATAGTTAATTATTAATAGTATACTACACAGTTGATCTGATTGCTTAGCTTATTGTGGGGAGGATTGTGGACTGGGGAGCAGCTGTTAGGAGGAGTACAGTGCAGAGTTTAGTTTTTATCCGTTCTCTGCCTGAAAAAAACGCTCCATACCATATCTGTGCTCAGTGTGCTGCATAATATATCTGTGCTGAGTGCTCACACTGCTTAATTGTGGGGACTGGGGAGCAGCTATAGCAGGAGTACAGTGCACAGTTTTGCTGACAGTGACCACCAGTATACGTTTGTCTGCCTGAAAAACACTCCTGTGGTGCCTTTTTTTTATACTAGTTTAGCAGTCTGCTGACAGTGTCCACCAGGTCCATTATACTGTATAGCAGTACGGTAGGCCACTGCTGTACCTACCTCTGTGTCGTCACTCGTCGTCCATAAGTATACTATAGTATCCATCCATCTACATTGTATACCTGTGGTGTCTTTTTTTTTATACTATAAACGCAGTCTGCTGACAGTGTCCACCAGGTCCATTATACTGTATATAGCAGTACGGTAGGCCACTGCTGTACCTACCTCTGTGTCGTCACTCGTCGTCCATAAGTATACTATAGTATCCATCCATCTACATTGTATACCTGTGGTGTCTTTTTTTTTATACTATAAACGCAGTCTGCTGACAGTGTCCACCAGGTCCATTATACTGTATATAGCAGTACGGTAGGCCACTGCTGTACCTACCTCTGTGTCGTCACTCGTCGTCCATAAGTATACTATAGTATCCATCCATCTACATTGTATACCTGTGGTGTCTTTTTTTTTATACTATAAACGCAGTCTGCTGACAGTGTCCACCAGGTCCATTATTCTGTATATAGCAGTACGGTAGGCCACTGCTGTACCTACCTCTGTGTCGTCACTCGTCGTCCATAAGTATACAATAGTATCCATCCATCTACATTGTATACCTGTGGTGTCTTTTTTTTTTATACTATAAACGCAGTCTGCTGACAGTGTCCACCAGGTCCATTATACTGTATATAGCAGTACGGTAGGCCACTGCTGTACCTACCTCTGTGTCGTCACTCGTCGTCCATAAGTATACTATAGTATCCATCCATCTACATTGTATACCTGTGGTGTCTTTTTTTTTATACTATAAACGCAGTCTGCTGACAGTGTCCACCAGGTCCATTATACTGTATATAGCAGTACGGTAGGCCACTGCTGTACCTACCTCTGTGTCGTCACTCGTCGTCCATAAGTATACTATAGTATCCATCCATCTACATTGTATACCTGTGGTGTCTTTTTTTTTTATACTATAAACGCAGTCTGCTGACAGTGTCCACCAGGTCCATTATACTGTATATACACTGGCGTGCGCAGCACATTTTATTAGGGGGTGCACCGTCGGAGGGGTGTGTCTAGAACCGCCTTTTGGGCGTGTCTACCACCATCTATTGATGGTCAACGCATATAAAATATCCACCCTTGTACCAATCCTAATAAAGCAGATACATTGTCAGATGTTGTGGTGTGCCCCAAACAAGCACCCCTGATGGCACTCACTGCAATTACACTGCTCCTTCTCAGCCTGGTCTGGCTCCCCCTCTCTTGCCCCTGCAAGCTGCAGCAGCTTACTTACAAGTCGGTAACTAAACTGACACTGACAGTCGCAGACTAGTTACTGGTGCTGCTGGAAAAATGAGTGACGTGTCAATGCTGCTGCAGACCACCTGCCAGTATTGAACTTGTCTTCCTAAGAGGAACGCTGGCTGCATGCTGATCCTCATCAGTGGCTTGCGTTGGCATAGCATAGAAGGAGAGAGGTGGGCATGTGGCGGGTGTGACGGGTGGGCATGCAAGCAGCATGACGTAATCACGTCACATCACACTGTTTTTGTACGTGGAGGTGGAGCTGGGAATTTGAAAGCCGGTGGCAGTGGCACCCTTGATTAACCCAGGCGTCCGGTCAGTAATGCAGTCCTGACAGGGTGCAGCGCAGAGGGGACAGTAATCTGCCTGCTCGGTGATTGCTGCATCAGGCATGTGAGATCGGGGTGCCAGACATTAGGGGGTGCCTGTGCGCACCAGGCACCCCCCCTGCGCACACCTATGTGTATATAGCAGTACGGTAGGCCACTGCTGTACCTACATCTGTGTCGTCACTCGTCGTCCATAAGTATACTATAGTATATCCATCCATCTACATTGTATACCTGTGGTGCCTTTTAGTTGTGCGCATTAAAATATGGAGAACAAAAATGTGGAGGTTAAAAAAATAGGGAAAGATCAAGATCCACTTCCACCTCGTGCTGAAGCTGCTGCCACTAGTCATGGCCGAGACGATGAAATGCCATCAACGTCGTCTGCCAAGGCAGATGCCCAATGTCATAGTACAGAGCATGTAAAATCCAAAACACAAAAGATCAGTAAAATGACCCAAAAATCAAAATTAAAAGCGTCTGAGGAGAAGCGTAAACTTGCCAATATGCCATTTACGACACGGAGTGGCAAGGAACGGCTGAGGCTCTGGCCTATGTTCATGGCTAGTGGTTCAGCTTCACATGAGGATGGAAGCACTCATCCTCTCGCTAGAAAAAAAGAAAAGACTCAAGCTGGCAAAAGCACAGCAAAGAACTGTGCATTCTGAGATGGTATCACAAATCCCCAAGGAGAGTCCAAGTGTGTCGGCGGTTGCGATGCCTGACCTTTCCAACACTGGACGGGAAGAGCTTGCGCCTTCCACCATTTGCACGCCCCCTGCAAGTGCTGGAAGGAGCACCCGCAGTCCAGTTCCTGATAGTCAGATTGAAGATGTCAGTGTTGAAGTACACCAGGATGAGGAGGATATGGGTGTTGCTGGCGCTGGGGAGGAAATTGACAAGGAGGATTCTGATGGTGAGGTGGTTTGTTTAAGTCAGGCACCCGGGGAGACGCCTGTTGTCCATGGGAGGAATATGGCCATTGACATGCCTGGTCAAAATACAAAAAAAATCAGCTCTTCGGTGTGGAATTATTTCAACACAAATGCGGACAACAGGTGTCAAGCCGTGTGTTGCCTTTGTCAAGCTGTAATAAGTAGTGATGAGCACCGGAAATTTTTCGGGTTTTTTTGTTTTTGTTTTGGGTTCGGTTCCGCGGCCGTGTTTTGGGTTCGAACGCGTTTTGGCAAAACCTCACCGAATTTATTTTGTCGGATTCGGGTGTGTTTTGGATTCGGGTGTTCTTTTCAAAAAACCCTAAAAAACAGCTTAAATCATAGAATTTGGGGGTCATTTTGATCCCAAAGTATTATTAACCTCAATAACCATAATTTCCACTCATTTTCAGTCTATTCTGAACACCTCACACCTCACAATATTATTTTTAGTCCTAAAATTTGCACCGAGGTCGCTGGATGGCTAAGCTAAGCGACCCAAGTGGCCGACACAAACACCTGGCCCATCTAGGAGTGGCACTGCAGTGTCACGCAGGATGGCCCTTCCAAAAAACACTCCCCAAACAGCACATGACGCAAAGAAAAAAAGAGGCGCAATGAGGTAGCTGTGTGAGTAAGCTAAGCGACCCTAGTGGCCGACACAAACACCTGGCCCATCTAGGAGTGGCACTGCAGTGTCACGCAGGATGGCCCTTCCAAAAAACACTCCCCAAACAGCACATGACGCAAAGAAAAAAAGAGGCGCAATGAGGTTGCTGTGTGAGTAAGCTAAGCGACCCTAGTGGCCGACACAAACACCTGGCCCATCTAGGAGTGGCACTGCAGTGTCACGCAGGATGGCCCTTCCAAAAAACACTCCCCAAACAGCACATGACGCAAAGAAAAAAAGAGGCGCAATGAGGTAGCTGTGTGAGTAAGCTAAGCGACCCTAGTGGCCGACACAAACACCTGGCCCATCTAGGAGTGGCACTGCAGTGTCACGCAGGATGGCCCTTCCAAAAAACACTCCCCAAACAGCACATGACGCAAAGAAAAAAAGAGGCGCAATGAGGTAGCTGTGTGAGTAAGCTAAGCGACCCTAGTGGCCGACACAAACACCTGGCCCATCTAGGAGTGGCACTGCAGTGTCACGCAGGATGGCCCTTCCAAAAAACACCCCCCAAACAGCACATGATGCAAAGAAAAATGAAAGAAAAAAGAGGTGCAAGATGGAATTGTCCTTGGGCCCTCCCACCCACCCTTATGTTGTATAAACAGGACATGCACACTTTAACCAACCCATCATTTCAGTGACAGGGTCTGCCACACGACTGTGACTGAAATGACGGGTTGGTTTGGACCCCCACCAAAAAAGAAGCAATTAATCTCTCCGTGCACAAACTGGCTCTACAGAGGCAAGATGTCCACCTCATCATCATCCTCCGATATATCACCGTGTACATCCCCCTCCTCACAGATTATCAATTCGTCCCCACTGGAATCCACCATCTCAGCTCCCTGTGTACTTTGTGGAGGCAATTGCTGCTGGTGAATGTCTCCACGGAGGAATTGATTATAATTCATTTTAATGAACATCATCTTCTCCACATTTTCTGGATGTAACCTCGTACGCCGATTGCTGACAAGGTGAGCGGCGGCACTAAACACTCTTTCGGAGTACACACTTGTGGGAGGGCAACTTAGGTAGAATAAAGCCAGTTTGTGCAAGGGCCTCCAAATTGCCTCTTTTTCCTGCCAGTATAAGTACGGACTGTCTGACGTGCCTACTTGGATGCGGTCACTCATATAATCCTCCACCATTCTTTCAATGGGGAGAGAATCATATGCAGTGACAGTAGACGACATGTCCGTAATCGTTGTCAGGTCCTTCAGTCCGGACCAGATGTCAGCATCAGCAGTCGCTCCAGACTGCCCTGCATCACCGCCAGCGGGTGGGCTCGGAATTCTGAGCCTTTTCCTCGCACCCCCAGTTGCGGGAGAATGTGAAGGAGGAGATGTTGACAGGTCGCGTTCCACTTGACTTGACAATTTTGTCACCAGCAGTTCTTTGAACCCCAGCAGACTTGTGTCTGCCGGAAAGAGAGATCCAAGGTAGGTTTTAAATCTAGGATCGAGCACGGTGGCCAAAATGTAGTGCTCTGATTTCAACAGATTGACCACCCGTGAATCCTTGTTAAGCGAAATAAGGGCTCCATCCACAAGTCCCACATGCCTAGCGGAATCGCTCTGTGTTAGCTCCTCCTTCAATGTCTCCAGCTTCTTCTGCAAAAGCCTGATGAGGGGAATGACCTGACTCAGGCTGGCAGTGTCTGAACTGACTTCACGTGTGGCAAGTTCAAAAGGTTGCAGAACCTTGCACAACGTTGAAATCATTCTCCACTGCGCTTGAGACAGGTGCATTCCACCTCCTATATCGTGCTCAGTTGTATAGGCTTGAATGGCCTTTTGCTGCTCCTCCAACCTCTGAAGCATATAGAGGGTTGAATTCCACCTCGTTACCACTTCTTGCTTCAGATGATGGCAGGGCAGGTTCAGGCGTTTTTGGTGTTGCTCCAGTCTTCTGTACGTGGTGCCTGTACGCCGAAAGTGTCCCGCAATTCTTCTGGCCACCGACAGCATCTCTTGCACGCCCCTCTCGTTTTTTAAATAATTCTGCACCACCAAATTCAAGGTATGTGCAAAACATGGGACGTGCTGGAATTTGCCCAGATTTAATGCACACACAATATTGCTGGCGTTGTCCGATGCCACAAATCCACAGGAGAGTCCAATTGGGGTAAGCCATTCTGCGATGATCTTCCTCAGTTGCCGTAAGAGGTTTTTAGCTGTGTGCGTATTCTGGAAAGCGGTGATACAAAGCGTAGCCTGCCTAGGAAAGAGTTGGCGTTTGCGAGATGCTGCTACTGGTGCCGCCGCTGCTGTTCTTGCGGCGGGAGTCCATACATCTACCCAGTGGGCTGTCACAGTCATATAGTCCTGAGCCTGCCCTGCTCCACTTGTCCACATGTCCGTGGTTAAGTGGACATTGGGTACAACTGCATTTTTTAGGACACTGGTGAGTCTTTTTCTGAGGTCTGTGTATATTTTCGGTATCGCCTGCCTAGAGAAATGGAACCTAGATGGTATTTGGTACCGGGGACACAGTACCTCCAACAAGTCTCTAGTTGCCTCTGCAGTAATGATGGATACCGGAACCACGTTTCTCACCGCCCAGGATGCCAAGGCCTCAGTTATCCGCTTTGCAGCAGGATGACTGCTGTGATATTTCATCTTCCTCGCAAAGGACTGTTGGACAGTCAATTGCTTGGTGGAAGTAGTAAAAGTGGTCTTACGAGTACAACTTCCCCTCTGGGATGACCATCGACTCCCAGCAGCAACAACAGCAGCGCCAGCAGCAGTAGGCGTTACACGCAAGGATGCATCGGAGGAATCCCAGGCAGGAGAGGACTCGTCATAATTGCCAGTGACATGGCCTGCAGGACTATTGGCATTCCTGGGTAAGGAGGAAATTGACACTGAGGGAGTTGGTGGGGTGGTTTGCGTGAGCTTGGTTACAAGAGGAAGGGATTTACTGGTCAGTGGACTGCTTCCGCTGTCGCCCAAAGTTTTTGAACTTGTCACTGACTTATGATGAATGCGCTGCAGGTGACGTATAAGGGAGGATGTTCCGAGGTGGTTAACGTCCTTACCCCTACTTATTACAGCTTGACAAAGGCAACACACGGCTTGACAAATGTTGTCCGCATTTCTGTTGAAATACTTCCACACCGAAGAGCTGATTTTTTTGGTATTTTCACCAGGCATGTCAATGGCCCTATTCCTCCCACGGACAACAGGTGTCTCCCCGGGTGCCTGACTTAAACAAACCACCTCACCATCAGAATCCTCCTGGTCAATTTCCTCCCCAGCACCAGCAACACCCATATCCTCCTCATCCTGGTGTACTTCAACACTGACATCTTCAATCTGACTATCAGGAACTGGACTGCGGGTGCTCCTTCCAGCACTTGCAGGGGGCGTGCAAATGGTGGAAGGCGCATGCTCTTCACGTCCAGTGTTGGGAAGGTCAGGCATCGCAAACGACACAATTGGACTCTCCTTGTGGATTTGTGATTTCGAAGAACGCACAGTTCTTTGCTGTGCTTTTGCCAGCTTGAGTCTTTTCATTTTTCTAGCGAGAGGCTGAGTGCTTCCATCCTCATGTGAAGCTGAACCACTAGCCATGAACATAGGCCAGGTCCTCAGCCGTTCCTTGCCACTCCGTGTGGTAAATGGCATATTGGCAAGTTTACGCTTCTCCTCCGACAATTTTATTTTAGATTTTTGAGTCCTTTTTTTACTGATATTTGGTGTTTTGGATTTTACATGCTCTGTACTATGACATTGGGCATCGGCCTTGGCAGACGACGTTGCTGGCATTTCATCGTCTCGGCCATGACTAGTGGCAGCAGCTTCAGCACGAGGTGGAAGTCGATCTTGATCTTTCCCTATTTTTGGAACCTCAACATTTTTGTTCTCCATATTTTAATAGGCACAACTAAAAGGCACCTCAGGTAAACAATGGAGACGGATGGATACTAGTATACTTATGGATGGACGAGCGACTGCCGACACAGAGGTAGCTACAGCCGTGGACTACCGTACTGCGTCTGCTGCTAATATAGACTGGATGATAATGATATAAAAAATATATATATATATCACTACTGCAGCCGGACAGGTATATATTATATAATGACGGACCTGCTGGACACTGTCAGCTCAGCACTGCAGACTCCTAAAGTAAGCTACTAGTAGTATCAAGAAGATAGAAAAAAAAAAAAACACCACAGGTAGGTGGTATACAATTATGGATGGACGAGCGACTGCCGACACAGAGGTAGCTACAGCCGTGGACTACCGTACTGCGTCTGCTGCTAATATAGACTGGATGATAATGATATAAAAAAAATATATATATATATATATCACTACTGCAGCCGGACAGGTATATATTATATAATGACGGACCTGCTGGACACTGTCAGCTCAGCACTGCAGACTCCTAAAGTAAGCTACTAGTAGTATCAAGAAGATAGAAAAAAAAAAAACACCACAGGTAGGTGGTATACAATTATGGATGGACGAGCGACTGCCGACACAGAGGTAGCTACAGCCGTGGACTACCGTACTGCGTCTGCTGCTAATATAGACTGGATGATAATGAGATATAAAATATATATATATCACTATTGCAGCCGGACAGGTATATATTATATAATGACGGACCTGCTGGACACTGTCAGCTCAGCACTGCAGACTCCTAAAGTAAGCTACTAGTAGTATCAAGAAGATAGAAGAAAAAAAAAACACCACAGGTAGGTGGTATACAATTATGGATGGACGAGCGACTGCCGACACAGAGGTAGCTACAGCCGTGGACTACCGTACTGCGTCTGCTGCTAATATAGACTGGATGATAATGAGATATAAAATATATATATATCACTACTGCAGCCGGACAGGTATATATTATATAATGACGGACCTGCTGGACACTGTCAGCTCAGCACTGCAGACTCCTAAAGTAAGCTACTAGTAGTATCAAGAAGATAGAAAAAAAAAAAACACCACAGGTAGGTGGTATACAATTATGGATGGACGAGCGACTGCCGACACAGAGGTAGCTACAGCCGTGGACTACCGTACTGCGTCTGCTGCTAATATAGACTGGATGATAATGAGATATAAAATATATATATATCACTACTGCAGCCGGACAGGTATATATTATATAATGACGGACCTGCTGGACACTGTCAGCTCAGCACTGCAGACTCCTAAAGTAAGCTACTAGTATCAAGAAGATAGAAAAAAAAAAAACACCACGGGTAGGTGGTATACAATTATGGATGGACGAGCGACTGCCGACACAGAGGTAGCTACAGCCGTGGACTACAGTACTGCGTCTGCTGCTAATATAGACTGGATGATAATGATATAAAAAATATATATATATCACTACTGCAGCCGGACAGGTATATATTATATAATGACGGACCTGCTGGACACTGTCAGCTCAGCACTGCAGACTCCTAAAGTAAGCTACTAGTATCAAGAAGATAGAAAGAAAAAATAAAACACCACGGGTAGGTGGTATACAATTATGGATGGACGAGCGACTGCCGACACAGAGGTAGCTACAGCCGTGGACTACCGTACTGCGTCTGCTGCAGTGCTAATATAGACTGGATGATAATGATATAAAAAATATATATATATCACTACTGCAGCCGGACAGGTATATATTATATAATGACGGACCTGCTGGACACTGTCAGCAGAATGCGTTTATAGAATAAAAACACAACACGACGAGTGTTTAACTTTTTCAGGCAGACAATCACAATATACTGGTGGTCAGTGGTCACTGGTCAGTCACACTGGCAGTGGCACTCTGGCAGCAAAAGTGTGCACTGTTAAAATATGTACTCCTGCTATAACTGCTGCCCAGTCTCCCCCACAATTAAGCTGTGTGAGCAGTGAGCACTCAGCACAGTCAGATATACAGTATTACATAGATGATGCAGCACACTGAGGGCACACTGAGGCTGAGCACAGATATGGTATGTGACTGTGTCACACTGTGTATCGTTTTTTTTTCAGGCAGAGAACGGATTAATTAAACTGGTGGTCACTGGTCACACTATCAGCAAGTAGTACTCCTAATATGCTCCCCAAAATTAGTAAATCAAGTGTCTCTACTACTCTCTAGTCTACTCTAAACGGAGAGGACGCCAGCCACGTCCTCTCACTATCAATCTCAATGCACGTGTGAAAATGGCGGCGACGCGCGGCTCCTTATATAGAATCCGAGTCTCGCGATAGAATCCGAGCCTCGCGAGAATCCGACAGCGGGATGATGACGTTCGGGCGCGCTCGGGTTAACCGAGCAAGGCGGGAAGATCCGAGTCTGCCTCGGACCCGTGTAAAAAGCGTGAAGTTCGGGGGGTTCGGTTTCCGAGAAACCGAACCCGCTCATCACTAGTAATAAGTAGGGGTAAGGACGTTAACCACCTCGGAACATCCTCCCTTATAGGTCACCTGCAGCGCATTCATCATAAGTCAGTGACAAGTTCAAAAACTTTGGGCGACAGCGGAAGCAGTCCACTGACCAGTAAATCCCTTCCTCTTGTAACCAAGCTCCCGCTAACCACACCACCAACTCCCTCAGTGTCAATTTCCTCCTTACCCAGGAATGCCAATAGTCCTGCAGGCCATGTCACTGGCAAGTCTGACGAGTCCTCTCCTGCCTGGGATTCCTCCGATGCATCCTTGAGTGTAATGCCTACTGCTGCTGGCGCTGCTGTTGTTGCTGCTGGGAGTCGATCGTCATCCCAGAGGGGAAGTCGGAAGACCACTTGTACTACTTCCAGTAAGCAATTGACTGTCCAACAGTCCTTTGCGAGGAAGATGAAATATAACAGCAGTCATCCTGCTGCAAAACTTATAACTGAGGCCTTGGCAGCCTGGGCGGTGAGAAACGTGGTTCCGGTATCCATCGTTACTTCAGAGCCAACTATAGACTTGATTGAGGTACTGTGTCCCCGGTACCAAATACCATCTAGGTTCCATTTCTCTAGGCAGGCGATACCGAAAATGTACACAGACCTCAGAAAAAGAGTCACCAGTGTCCTAAAAAATGCAGTTGTACCCAATGTCCACTTAACCACGGACATGTGGACAAGTGGAGCAGGGCAGACTCAGGACTACATGACTGTGACAGCCCACTGGGTAGATGTATTGCCTCCCGCTGCAAGAACAGCAGCGGCGGCACCAGTAGCAGCATCTCGCAAACGCCAACTCGTTCCTAGGCAGGCTACGCTTTGTATCACCGCTTTCCAGAATACGCACACAGCTGAAAACCTCTTACGGCAACTGAGGAAGATCATCGCAGAATGGCTTACCCCAGTTGGACTCTCCTGGGGATTTGTGGCATCGGACAACGCCAGCAATATTGTGCGTGCATTACATCTGGGCAAATTCCAGCACGTCCCATGTTTTGCACATACCTTGAATTTGGTGGTGCAGAATTATTTAAAAAACGACAGGGGCGTGCAAGAGATGCTGTCAGTGGCCAGAAGAATTGCGGGCCACTTTCGGCGTACAGGCACCGCGTACAGAAGACTGGAGCACCACCAAAAACACCTGAACCTGCCCTGCCATCATCTGAAGCAAGAGGTGGTAATGAGGTGGAATTCAACCCTCTATATGCTTCAGAGGATGGAGGAGCAGCAAAAGGCCATTCAAGCCTATACATCTGGCCACGATATAGGCAAAGGAGGTGGAATGCACCTGACTCAAGCGCAGTGGAGAATGATTTCAACGTTGTGCAAGGTTCTGCAACCTTTTGAACTTGACACACGTAAAGTCAGTTCAGACACTGCCAGCCTGAGTCAGGTCATTCCCTCATCAGGCTTTTGCAGAAGAAGCTGGAGACAGTGAAGGAGGAGCTAAAACAGAGCGATTCCGCTAGGCATGTGGGACTTGTGGATGGAGCCCTTCATTCGCTTAACCAGGATTCACGGGTGGTCAATCTGTTGAAATCAGAGCACTACATTTTGGCCACCGTGCTCGATCCTAGATTTAAAACCTACGTTGTATCTCTCTTTCCGGCAGACACAAGTCTGCAGAGGTTCAAAGACCTGCTGGTGAGAAAATTGTCAAGTCAAGCGGAACGTGACCCGTCAACATCTCCTCCTTCACATTCTCCCGCAACTGGGGGTGCGAGGAAAAGGCTACGAATTCCGAGCCCACCCGCTGGCGGTGATGCAGGGCAGTCTGGAGCGAGTGCTGACATCTGGTCCGGACTGAAGGACCTGCCAACGATTACTGACATGTCGTCTACTGTCACTGCATATGATTCTCTCACCATTGAAAGAATGGTGGAGGATTATATGAATGACCTCATCCAAGTAGGCACGTCAGACAGTCCGTACGTATACTGGCAGGAAAAAGAGGCAATTTGGAGGCCCTTGCAGAAACTGGCTTTATTCTACCTAAGTTGCCCTCCCTCCAGTGTGTACTCCGAAAGAGTGTTTAGTGCCGCCGCTCACCTTGTCAGCAATCGGCGTACGAGGTTACTTCCAGAAAATGTGGAGCAGATGATGTTCATTAAAATGAATTATAATCAATTCCTCCGTGGAGACATTCACCAGCAGCAATTGCCTCCAGAAAGTACACGGGGACCTGAGATGGTGGATTCCAGTGGGGACGAATTAATAATCTGTGAGGAGGGGGATGTACACAGTGAAAGGGGTGATGAATCGGACGATGATGATGAGGTGGACATCTTGCCTCTGTAGAGCCAGTTTGTGCAAGGAGAGATTGATTGCTCCTTTTTTGGTGGGGGCCCAAACCAACCAGTCATTTCAGTCACAGTCGTGTGGCAGACCCTGTCGCTGAAATGATGGTTTCGTTAAAGTGTGCATGTCCTGTTTATACAACATAAGGGTGGGTGGGAGGGCCCAAGGACAATTCCATCTTGCACCTCTTTTTTCTTTCATTTTTCTTTGCGTCATGTGCTGTTTGGGGAGTATTTTTTTGAAGGGCCATCCTGCGTGACACTGCAGTGCCACTCCTAGATGGGCCAGGTGTTTGTGTCGGCCACTTGGGTCGCTTATCTTAGTCACACAGCTACCTCATTGCGCCTCTTTTTTTCTTTGCGTCATGTGCTTTTTGGGGAGTATTTTTTTCAAGTGCCATCCTGTCTGACACTGCAGTGCCACTCCTAGATGGGCCAGGTGTTTGTGTCGGCCACTTGGGTCGCTTAGTTTAGTCACACAGCTACCTCATTGCGCCTCTTTTTTTCTTTGCGTCATGTGCTGTTTGGGGACTATTTTTTGAAGGGCCATCCTGCGTGACACTGCAGTGCCACTCTTAGATGGGCCAGGGCCAGGTGTTTGTGTCGGCCACTTGGGTCGCTTATCTTAGTCACACAGCTACCTCATTGCGCCTCTTTTTTTCTTTGCGTCATGTGCTGTTTGGGGAGTATTTTTTTCAAGTGCCATCCTGTCTGACACTGCAGTGCCACTCCTAGATGTGCCAGGTGTTTGTGTCGGCCACTTGGGTCGCTTAGCTTAGTCACACAGCTACCTCGGTGCAAATTTTAGGACTAAAAATAATATTGTGAGGTGTGAGGTGTTCAGAATAGACTGAAAATGAGTGGAAATTATGGTTATTGAGGTTAATAATACTTTGGGATCAAAATGACCCCCAAATTCTATGATTTAAGCTGTTTTTTAGGTTTTTTTTAAAAAAACACCCGAATCCTACAAAAAAATTTCGGTGAGGTTTTGCCAAAACGCGTCCGAATCCAAAACACGGCCGCGGAACCGAACCCAAAACCAAAACACAAAACCCGAAAAATGTCCGGTGCACATAGTACACTTGCTAGTAGGTTACGGTACAGTAAGAGATGGCGGGGTAAGTACACTTGTTAGTAGGTTAGGGTACAGTAAGAGATAGCAGGTAAGTGCACTTGCTGCTCATCCTCTGGCGGAATTATGGTACTCCAAGGTTTGGGAGCCGCACCATCTGCCATGATGACTTACCCATTTCTCCTTCACCCACCTTGTAAAACCTCATCCCAAATGACTGCTTTATGCCACGCTGTAGAGAGGGTGGAGTCACATTATTCTGACCACCTCCTACATGTGACATCAGCAGCACGTAGCCCATGAAATACGTCACGTGACCTGCGCTGGCTTGGTGGGTATATAAGGTGTGTGATAGGCAGTCTGCACACACATCACTTGTTGTGGTCATGGGTAAAAGGGGCGATTTATCAGAGTTGTAGAAAGGGGTGATTATCGGCTTTCGGGCCAAAGGTGGCGGTATTTCTGACACAGCGCAGTGTGTGACCTGTCCGCGTGCTGCTGCGGGGAAGGTGCATCGTGACTGGACAAATGGCACCATTGTGCATAACCGACGTGGAAACTGCGGAGCAACACGTACCATTGATGTGAGAGATGAACGTCGGCTATGAAGACGCGTGAGAGACGACCGACGGGCTACAGTGGAGCAGCTCACCGTCACAATGAACCTGGGCTTACTGGACGTGAGTCTAAATCGACAGTATAGCAGACCCAGCTGCGTATGGTGCTCTGGCTATTAGCAGGAGGTCAGAATTATGTGATTCAACCGCGCAGGGCCGGATTAACAATGGGGCGGATGGAGCTGCAGCTCCAGGCCTCCCATTGAAAATAGGCCCACAACACCCCAAACCAGCTGGCCAAAGTTCCGACCACAGAGGTCTGAAACTCTGCCGGCCCGAGTCAGTCCTGAATACCTCTGAGGCTCTGCCCCCGAATCCATCCATAGCCCCGCCCCCTGGCCTATCCTCACACTCAGAGTCGGCCTGGGCTGTTGGTTAATCCCAGCTGTGCCCCCTGCTCTGTAACTCCTCCCACTACCATCGGGGGCGTGGTCAAGGCAGGGTCGGGCTGGTGACAAGCTGTATACGGTAGGTACTCACTATCAGCTGCTGAACCTGTGGTGCGCCCTGCTGTAACGCTGAGGAGAATCCTGATCAGTGCAGAAACTCCTCAGCAGCATCTGCTGTGCTCCGATTGGCTGAGTGACACATCACACACAGTCACTCAGCCAATCAGAGCACAGACACCCTCCACCCACACACAGACCAGCAACTACCCGGGCAGCAGGCTGAAGAATGATATTGCAATTGCAGCCAGGAACTCAACACAGGAGAGATGGTTAGTCACCTGTCAGTGTGTCACACACACATACATGTGTATAGTACTGTACAGGATAATTACTTTTATAAGCTTCATTTCCCCTCACCAAAACCTACAAGTTCCATCTCTATCCAGCACCTCCTGTAACACCCTCCCTGCTCTTTTACAGTATGTATAGTTATCTATACTATGTATACAACATGTACTCTGCATATATATGTATATTATGTACGTGTATTGTATGTGTGTGCTTTATGCATGTGTATTGTATGTGTGTGCTTTATATATATATATATATATATATATATATATATATAATATACGCATGTGTATTGTATGTGTGTGCTATATATATATATATATATATACACACACACACACACTATACGCATGCAGGGATGGTATCGGGATCTTTGTGATGGCAGCTGTCAGAATACAGACAACATCACCCTTACATGCCAAATCTTGACACCTGGAAGGTAAGTATACTAACCCTCATCTACTCCCCCACCTAACCCTCCCTTCCCGCAGCCTGACCCTAACTTTACTCGGTGATGCCTAAACCTAACCCACCCCCCCACACACCTGTAGCCTAAAGCTAACCTTTCCACCCCCGCAGCCTAACCCTTCCCGGTGGTGCCTAACCCCCCCTCCCCACAACTAACCCTCTTCCTGCAGCCTAATACTAACCCTCCCACAGCCTAAACCTTTCCCCTCCATCTCCTACCACAGCACACTTACGTTCGGGTTTTTATCCACGTGTGTATCCCGCACCAGCATTCTGACCAATGTTGGTATTCCGGCATCAGCATTCCAAATGCCGATATCCTGAACGCCGGTATGCTGACTGCATCCCATGCATGCATACTATGTATAGTGTGTGTGTATGTGTGTGTGTGTATATATATATATATATATATATACATATACACACACACACACACCTCATTCCGAGTTGATCGCTCGCTAGCTACTTTTTGCAGCCGTGTGAAACGCATAGTCGCCGCCCACTGGGGAGTGTATTTTCGCTTTGCAAGTGTGCGATCGCATGTGCAGCCGAGCGGGACAAAAAAGTTTTTTGCAGTTTTAGAGTAGGTCTGAACTTATTCACCCCTTGCGATCACTTCAGCCTGTCCGGTCCCGGAATTGACGTCAGACGCCCGACCTGCAAACACCTGGACACGCCTGCATTTTCCCTACCACTCCCAGAAAATGGTCAGTTGACACCCATAAACGCCCTTTTCTGTCAATCTCCTTGCGAACACCCGTGCGAATGAATTCGTTGCTAGAAGCATTGCCCAGCAACGATGCTGTTTGTACCCGTATGACGCGCATGCGCAGTAGTACCCTGATCGCTGCGCTGCGAAAATCAGCAGCGTGCGATCAACATACATACAGATGCGTCCGTGTACACTGATGCTCGCAGCACAGCTACAGGGTGCCAGCCAGGGTTGGATTAATAATGGGGCAGATGTAGCTTCAACACCTGCTAGAGACAGGAGAAAAAAAAAAATCCAGCTGCCAGCGGGCACTTGAGGTCCCGCTCACTCGCACCGCAACTAATCTCTCCCCCTGCCATCCAGCAAAAATTAACCTCGCACGGGGTTCTTCAAATGCAAGTGAAGTGTGATGCCACACCAAGCGCTGCCACACCACCAGTGCACCAGGGGCAGTTGAGCTGTGCTTACCCTCAGCTCTGTGAAGGCGGCCCGCGTGATTGTGACAGGGCTGCTTGTTATCAGGTGAGAGCCTGAGCTATGCAGTCAAACTAAAAGTCTCAACCCTGGTGCAGTGGGAAGGAGCTCTGACGTCTCAGGACCCTGCTCCAGCAGCAGAGAAGAGTTTTGGGAGAGCACGGAGCCGCTGCTTTGGCCCCTGTCTCAACTCCCTGCCCCTCCCAGGTGAGAAGGCAATCTCTGCGATTGCAAGCTCTGCGGGCAAGGAACCTGCACACTTAAATCTGAATTTTGCATCATATTATCTGATTTTGGGGATGTGTGATACGTACTAGGTGGCAAGTTGTAGGTGAGGTCTCTCTGATGGTACCTGTGTAGTGGAATAACAAGCTCTAGTTGGGGAGAGAGCAACATATGATTGTCAGCTCCTAAAACAAGATACAAATATCAGTGAGACCTTGGATTATGCTGCTGTTAGATAAGATTGTAAACCGATGGACAAAAGTTTAGAAGGTTTATGGCACGTGTTAGATTGTAAATCCTGGGTGATATTACTAGGTATGTGTGATGACATGTAGAGTATTTGATTGTAAGCTCTGGGGATGTTGAAACTCACTATCTGTGAGATATGTGTGTAAAGGCCCATACACACTTGACGATGCACACATCGTTAACGACTGTCGTTAACGACTTCCCTTGAACTTCCCTTGAACAGCTGAGCAAACGACATGAGCATACACACTACCAAAGACCAACGACCAAAGACCATTCATTGTTGAAGCATCCAAGCTGAACAGTTTATTAAAATAATGAGCTGGGAACAGGGCTGGTGAACAGTGGCTTGGTCGTTGGTCGTTCACACCATACACATTCAACGACGTCTCTGGTCGGTAACGACCATAGTGGAAATTGAGCATACATGTTCCACAGATAAGCGATGGTCGTTAACGTCCCGCGGGGCCGCGCATCGGTGGTCGTCGGATGCATACACACTTGACGATATAATGAGCGACGTCGTTGATGAGGGCTGAAATAAACGACGTCGCTCATTTTATCGTCAAGTGTGTATGGGCCTTAAGATTGTGAGATCTGCGGACAAGCGCCTAGTATCTGTGTGATACGTGTTAGGTAGTGAGCTCTGTAGGTGGAGAGGTATCTGTGTATAATATGTGGGAATGAAAGCTTAGTATAATGCATGCCGACTCTCCTGCCTACGGATTACTTCCTCCCACTCCTACCTCCAAGATTTCTCACATGCTGCTCCCTTTCTTTGGAATTCTCTACCACTCCCCCTCAGACTCTCCACCTCTCTACAAACCTTCAAACGGGCTCTCAAGACCCACTTCTTTACCAAACCCAGCCAACTCTCCTCCTAGCTCACTGTTTACTTTTACTTCATACTCTCTTCGACGGCACTAAATCCCCCAGTTCTCTGCCACCCTGATATTTATTTCAGTGTCGTCTGCTGATGAAGCTATGTTTATATACCCTGTACTTGTCCTACAGTATATTGTCTTCAACTGAAAGTCAGTTTTCTTGTTTTGCCTATTTATGTACTCTGTAATTGGGTGCTGCGGAACCCTTGTGGCGCCATATAAATAAAGGATAATGATGATAATAATAATAATAATAATAATAATAATAATCAGGGACGACCTGCTGGCCGCTGCTATTCAGGGATAGGCAGTCTGTGTCTTGTAGCCAGAGAAATGTGACTGAGGTTTTCGAGGTAGGCGCTAGTCACACTCCATGGCAAAGGCCACCCCCCCCCCCCCCACATAACTAGTCACACCCCATGGCAATAGTCACATCATCTGCTGCGGCACACAATAGGCCCTTCACAGATGTCAGCTCCAGGCCCACGTGGACCTTAATCTGGCACTGCAACCGCGTATGGGCCATCATTCCGAGTTGTTCGCTCGTTCTTTTTCATCGCATCGCAGCGATTTTCCGCAAACTGCGCATGCGCAATGTTCGCACTGCGTCTGCGCCAAGTAAATTTGCTATGCAGTTAGGTATTTTACTCACGGCATTACGAGGTTTTTTCTTTGTTCTGGTGATCGTAATGTGATTGACAGGAAGTGGGTGTTTCTGGGCGGAAACTGTCCGTTTTATGGGTGTGTGTGAAAAAACGCTGCCGTTTCTGGGAAAAACGCGGGAGTGGCTGGAGAAACGGGGGAGTGTCTGGGCGAACACAGGGCGTGTTTGTGACGTCGAACCAGGAACGAAACTGACTGAACTGATCGCAGTGTAGGAGTAAGTCTGGAGCTACTCAGAAACTGCTAAGAAATTTATATTCGCAATTCTGCTAAGCTAAGATTCACTCCCAGTAGGCGGCGGCTTAGCGTGTGCAAAGCTGCTAAAAGCAGCTAGCGAGCGAACAACTCGGAATGAGGGCCATGATTTCATGACCTCAGCCACCCATAGGCAAACTCAGGGGTGGGGTTTCTGGTTGCCCGGAACCCCTACCCCCCCCCCCCCCCCCCCTTCTCGGCAATTGGCTCAAATTTTGACAATAGCAACGGTATATAATACGATTACTAGAGCTGCTGCACATCATGCAGTGTAAGGGACAGAGCCCAGTGGTAGCAGCTTCTTCTATCAAGTTTGCAGTGTGTGGATCTGAGCACTCAATCAGTGCTCTGGACCAGAGAGTAGCTACCAGGAAGAAGAGACAGGAGCCTTACCATGAGGTGGGAGAATGTGTGCTTAGAGAGTGTAATACTGGTTCCATTGTGTTGGCGAATTTATTCATTATAGTATGTTTAACCTTTTTCATGACCATTTATATTATTTAAATGTGTGATACAGTCTATACTATAGACCGTCTATAGTGTCACATATTAATACTGTATTCCATGTTCTGCAAAGTGGTAGACTGGGGATTACATTTGAACCCCCCCCCCCCTCTAGAAATCCTGCGTGTGCCACTGCCACCAAAGACGCAATCTCCTGAGAACTGAATCTGTAATTCATCCCAGTGTGTATTATACCCATAACTTTCAGCATCCGATTCAAACACCAGCCACTGGGCAACCTCTACCTACAACTCCCACTCTACCTGCAGCTCCTGAGGTACCACTTCTCTTGTATACTGGGGTATGTGACATTGCATAGTACCACTTCTCTTGTATACTGGGGTATGCAGAGCCGGCCCTAACCAATTTGATGCCCTAGGCAAGATTTTGGCTGGTGCCCCCTAGCACCGCCGCTAGTTCTGCAGGACATGCCTGGCATGAGTCAGCTGGCAGCTCTGCTAACGTCGGGCGCCTTTTCTTTATGAAAATGCATCATATTATTTGCATTGCTATGTGGCTAGGGTGCACAAGCAGCTTCTGCTGATTAAAATGATATGCAGCATGCCTATATACTGTGTGTGACTGCGGCTGTATCTGCATACGAAATGCTACATTACAGTGATTTCCAGGAATACACTGCAACGTACACAGTATATAGGCATGCCGCATATCATTTTAATCAGCAGAAGCTGTTGGTGCCCCTAAGCATACTAAATGCCCTAGGCATTTGCCTAGTTTGCCTATGCCTAAGGCCGGCTCTGGGGGTATGTGACATTGCATAGTACCACTTCTCTTGTATACTAGTATATGTGACACTGCATACTACCACTTCTCCTGTGTACCGGGATATGTGACACTACATGGTACCACTTCTGTATACCGGGATATGTGACACCGCATAGTACCACTTTTCCTGTATACCGGGATATGTGACACAACACATATGTACCACTTCTCCTGTATACTGGGGTATGTGACACTGCACAGTACCACTTCTCTTGTATCTAGTATATGTGACACTGCATAGTACCACTTCTCCTATATACCGGGATATGTGACACTGCATAGTACCACTTCTCTTGTATACTGGGGTATGTGACACTGCATAGTACCACTTCTCTTGTATACTAGTATATGTGACACTGCATAGTACCACTTCTCCTATATACCGGGATATGTGACACTGCATAGTACCACTTCTCTTGTATACTAGTATATGTGACACTGCATAGTACCACTTCTCCTGTATACCGGGATATGTGACACTACATAGTACCACTTCTGTATACCGGGATATGTGACACTGCATAGTACCACTTTTCCTGTATACCGGGATATGTGACACAACACATATGTACCACTTCTCCTATATACCGGGGTATGTGACACTGCATAGTACCACTTCTCTTGTGTACCAGGATATGTGACACTACATAGTACCACTTCTATATACTAGTATATGTGACACTGCATAGTACCACTTCTCCTGTATACCGGGATATGTGACACTACATAGTACCACTTCTGTATACCGGGATATGTGATACTGCATAGTACCACTTCTCCTGTATACTGGGGTATGTGACACTGCACAGTACCACTTCTCCTGTATACTAGTATATGTGTCACTGCATAGTAACACTTCTCTTGTATACTAGTATATGTGACACTGCATAGTATCACTTCTCCTGTATACTGGGGTATGTGACACTGCATAGTACCACTTCTGTATACCGGGATATGTGACACTACATAGTACCACGTCTCCTGTATACCGGGATATGTGACACTACATAGTACCACTTCTCCTGTATACCGTGATATGTGACACAACACATATGTACCACTTCTCCTGCATACTGGGATATGTGACACTGCATAGTACCACTTCTCTTGTATACTGGGGTATGTGACATTGCATAGTACCACTTCTCCTGTATACTAGTATATGTGACACTGCATAGTACCACTTCTCTTGTATACTAGTATATGTGACACTGCATAGTATAACTTCTCCTGTAGACTGGGGTATGTGACACTGCATAGTACCACTTCAACTGTATACTAGTATATGTGTCACTGCATAGTACCACTTCTCCTGTATACCGGGATATGTGATACTACATAGTACCACTTCTCCTGTATGCTGGGATATGTGACACTGCATAGTACCACCTCACCTGTATACTGTGATATGTGACACGGCATAGTACCACTTCTCCTGTATACTGTGATATGTGACACTGCATAGTACAACTTCTCCGGTATGCTTGAATGTGTGACATTGCATAGTACCACTTCTCCTGTATACTGGGATATGTGACACTACATAGTACCACTTCTCTTGTATTCTGGGATATGTGACACTACATAGTACTACTTCTCCTGTATACTGGGAAAAGTGACACTACATAGTACTACTTTTCCTGTATACTGGGATATGTGACATTGCATAGTACCACTTCTCTTGTATACTGGGGTATGTGACATTGCATAGTACCACTTCTCCTGTATGCTGGGATATGTGACACTACATAGTACCATTTCTCCTGTATGCTGGGTGTGACAGGACGGAACCGCACGGAAGCACTCGCCGCTTGCCGCGTCCCGTCGACTGCGCACAGAATGGAAGGTCAAGCCGCACGAGGCCTGACCACATAGGGGATTCCCGCTTACTGTCAGTAACCGCCTGTTACTGACTCCACCCACTGCGCTGTGGGCGGGTTCTCGCTGCCACCACCAAACTCCTAACCTGCCGTGGCGTTTGGAACCACGGTTCTGCTCTGTATGTGCCGACGCACTGCCTTACCACAGCTGTGTGGTGCTGACGAATCCCCACTAGCCACTTGCTAGGCCTCTACCGGTAGCTGGCAGAAGGCGGAGCTTGGAGACGCTAGGTGCTTCCCTGGACAGCCGGAGGACGGGGCTAGGTTTGGCCTAACCCTGTTGGTCACAAGATGAAGCAATCTTCTTGAGGCAATGATGTTTATTTGCTCAAATATAGTTCTAAAGAGAACTCTTCCCTATTGCTAGGGGCAACAGCATACAGCAAGATGTTCCAGCAGAATAAGATGGTATAAACTACAACTCTGGAGGCACGCAGGTCTCCTTTTTATGTCAGTTTTCCACACAGTACCACAGGGGGGTAAGCCCTCCCTGTCTTCTCCAACCAATCAGGTTATTTTACAAAATACCAATAAATTACATTTTACAAGGATATAAGTGCAATAAAACAATATCCTCCTTCCTGTCACCCAGACAACGTTTGGTATCAGATTAACATTCACTATTGATAAATTTATCACATATCTTCAAAATACAAATGTGTCTGGTCATTCCCATCTGCAGGCAATCCCAGTGTTTAAGATTACAACAGGAATAGCTACAATACAAACAAACGGTCTTCCTTCCTTTATCTGCCATTCGGATCGTAAATCACTTACATCCCCTACATGAAACAGATTCCAAGCCCATATACCCAGTGATTAGCATCTCTCTCTAAGGAACTTACACATCAAAAGGTATTGTCCTTCACACCTCTCTGCTAGCACGGAGCCATTAGCATGCCCCTTCCTATTTCCAGAGGATAAGAGTTGCTTATTCAGACAGCTATAGTAACTGCATTTTTTCCTTTAAATACACACCAAGCCTGTCTTGAATATAAAATAGATACAGTTAAACATGCATTCCTGCAATAGTGCACAGAGCACTACATATGACATGTTAAAAGTAAAACACATGATTCAACAAACTTTTAAACAGTCCGCAACATGGCGCTGGGCACGAGGGTTAACCCCTTCAGTGCCGCAGACGCCATTACACGTCTGGCTGGCTAGTCTCTCCGGCCACATTCCTTCCCCCCCATTCAAGCGGGTCAACCAGGGACCCATGTCCCAACGATTTGGGTCCTGGTCCCGCAGTCCCTTGTGTTGAAGGGGACGCTACCTAGGGTGTGTAGGCTCCGGCCTAGACAGTTCATCCATAGTGCAGTGGGCCTCTCTTCGTGGGTGCACAATGTTCAAATAGTCCACCTGAAGTCCAAGTTCAAGGCTCCACCACAAAAGTCTGTCCAATTCCCCCAAGGTAGGTTGCAGCCACCTAACAGGTAGGTGGTAAGTCACCACGGTGGGGGGCCGGTTACAAACAAGTGCCACCCAAGGTGTCCCAATTGTGGCATACCCCAGCTCCCACAATAGCAGTATACTGCTCAACCAGGCCACAGGGTGCTCCTGCCCATATGGCTCTTTCTGGCTCTGTACTGCTCCCAGTCCGTGCAGTGGCGCAATAGTTCGTAACACACAGTCCTGGTCAAGAATGTGCGCCATCAGCACTGGAGCGGGTACCCGAGCCTCCTTCAATGACTGGAATGCCAACTCGCAAGCGGGTGCAAAGTCCACTGACTTGGGAATGCCCTTCCTAGCCATCTCTGTCAAGGGGTTCACTACAGGACTAAAGTTAATGACAACATGTCCGTAGGGCCTTACAGGTATTAAGGTCAGTACCGGTCTGGGTGATGTGGGTCGGGGACGGCCTCTGGTTGCCTCCACCCCCTCTGGGTTGGGCCTACCCCTGTCTCCTCCCACATGGTGCCCCAGGCACTGCACCTCCGTCATACCTTTCTGGCAACTGTCTGCCCTAACTGTCAGACCTGCCCTCCAATCCTCCACTGTCGACCTATGACTCGGGAAACCTACCCTGTCACCTAGGCCTACTCCTTCCTCCTCGTCCGCTACCTGTGCCACAGTGATGGCGGCCAGACCACCAGCCTCTGGATCCTGTGTGGCATCCACTACAGGGAGGCTGCGTGTCTTCCCCGATCTACTGTGCACAGGCAGGGGACCTGCTATGTCCACAGCAACTTGCTGCAAGGGTTCTCCTATGGGCAGAGGCCCAGAGACAACACAAACGCTGGAGTGCCCCGGCTGCCAACGCATGACACCAGCCTTACAGTTGGTCTGGGCGTCATCCGACATTCCAGACCAGGGTAAGCTCTGTATCAGGCCCTTCAGGGTACGGTCTGTCTCCAGGTTACTGTCCAAAGGGGTTTCGCTGGCAACCGACACCGGTTGCGCAGGAACGTTCCCTGAGGGGACCAGTTGGACACATTCCCTATCTGGTCTATCCCCTCCCACTTTCCTGGCTACCCTGTACCTTAACCCTTCCCGCAAGGTCAAACTCCCCGCCCCAACCCTGTCAAGGCCGCTGCCAGAGTGGCGCCTCATGCCTTTCGGGGATGGGTCAGAGAGTTGCGCCTCCCTAAACTCCTGCCTGTGGCCCTCAATCTCTCCTAAATTGGGACACTCTACAGGGGGATCTAGGTGGGGACTACAAGGGTCAGTCTGGTAGGGGTCAGTCATGGAAAAGTCAGTGTGGTTTCTCATACTCACCGCCGGAGTTGGCAAACCACTTGGGTCAGGAGCATCATTGGGCACCCCCACAGGATCACACGAGCTGGAACCGACATCCTCTGCATTGCTAGGGGACGTAGGCATACCAGAGGCAAAAGGCATGCGGGGTCGATGTACTGATCTAGCCGCTGTAATCTTTTCCTCTGGGCTGGTTGATGCTGTGGTTGGCTGTGCTGGCAGTTGTCTAGCAGCTGTAGTCTTTTCCTCTGGGCTGGGCTGTGCTGGAGTAGCTGATGTCAACGGTGGGTTTGGAACTTGACTCCGGGGAATGGCGCCAACAAACATAGTGACGATCCACCACCCAGATCATTTCCTAGGACCACATCAGTTGGGAGACCATCCATGACGGCAACTTCTCGCAACTCTGGTCCAGCTCCCCAGTCCAGGTAGACTCTTGCCATGGGAACCGCTTTTTCTGTTCCTTCTGCCAGGGTGACCGTGGCAGTGCGACCCTGCAATACTGCAGCAGGATCTATAAGGTGGGGGCTCACCACAGTGATTGAGGCCCCAGAGTCTCTTAGGCCTTCTCCCTGCAGGGGTCCCACGTGGACCGGCTGCAGGTGCCTCCACATGTTGTGTAGGGGCTGTTTGGCCATGCAGGTGACTCTCTCCGCAGAGTGCACCTGTCTCTCGCCACACTCCATCGGACTGACTGGAGGGGGAACAGTCTCTGTAGGCTCATCTCCTCTCGTCAAACAAGCGATCCGGGCTCCAGCACTCGGATTTGGGGCACGAGTCTGGGGTGCTTGGGATGCAGGACAGTTCATCCTCAGATGTCCGATTTTCCCACAGCCGTAGCACTTCTTCTCCAGTCGTGGCACCGATGATCTCTGATCACTTGCAGGGACGCTGCGGTGCGGTTGCTGGCCAAGAGCACCCAGGTTGGAAGATGCTTGTCTTTGGGGTTGATGAGCTGAAGAGGGTGGTCCCCTTGGTGGTACAGTCTGTTGGAGCTGGCTGCTGGCGGGGCGCTTCTGCCCCCGTGGCCGAATTGCCACATATTTGTCGGCTAATTGGGCAGCCATTTTTAAGCTGGGTGGCTCCCGATCTAGCACCCACTCCTTCACTTCTTGGGCGCACCTGCGGTAGAACTGCTCCCTGCAGATCAGGTCGATCAGTGCGTCCCATGTAGTGGCTTCTGAATCCTTCACCCACTTCACCACGTACTGCCGCAGCTGGGTGGCGAACTGCTCATGGGTGCTGCTAGGATTCTTGGGCAAGTCTCTGAATTTCTTCCTGTAAGACTCGGGAGTGATGAAGAATCGCTGGAGGAGGGCCTTCTCGACTTCGTCGTAGTTTCCACAGTCCTCCGTCGCCACTCCTCGATAGGCCTCCAAGGCCTCTCCATGCAGAGTGGGCACAAGGTGTCTCACCCACTCTGACTTGGGTAGATCATGTAGTTTACAAGTCCTCTCAAAGACTTGCAAATGTCCATCAATGTCCCCATCACTGTCTGCAAACTTGGCAAACTGAACTCGTCCTGATCTGTGTACAACAGCTGACAACGGCTCCCGGGGTACCACGGCCTGTGGTGCCCGCTCCGCATGCCACATCCGAATGACAAGCATGCGTTCTTGCTCCGTTGCCCTTTCCCCCAATTCCGCTAGCCGATCTGCTAGGGTATCCGGGTCGCCCCCCCATGGACGTTGGGATCCTGGCCCTGCTAGGGATTGCTGGGAAACATTGCTGCTGTAAGAGAGGGCGGGGCTTGTGGTTCTCACCGGTTCCTCACGAAGGTCCACTGTTGGGCCGTCCTCTGCGATGCTGACGCCGTCAGTGCTTTCCACCTCCGCCCGATGAGACTCCTCCCAGCTCCTGAGCGCCGCCTGCATGACGCTCCTGGACGCGTTGGAAGGGATATCCACACCCTTCCCCTGGCATACGATCTCCAGATCCTCCTTGGACATTCCGCTGAATTCCGCCATCTTGTGCGTTCTCCTGCGCTGCAGTTACTCCTCTCCTGAGTAACTCGGCTTCTCCAATCGGGTGATGAAAAGCCGCCTGGGATTATCCCACCACTATGCCACCAATTTCTGTGACAGGACGGAACCGCACGGAAGCACTCGCCGCTTGCCGCGTCCCGTCGACTGCGCACAGAATGGAAGGTCAAGCCGCACGAGGCCTGACCACATAGGGGATTCCCGCTTACTGTCAGTAACCGCCTGTTACTGACTCCACCCACTGCGCTGTGGGCGGGTTCTCGCTGCCACCACCAAACTCCTAACCTGCCGTGGCGTTTGGAACCACGGTTCTGCTCTGTATGTGCCGACGCACTGCTTTACCACACCTGTGTGGTGTTGACGAATCCCCACTAGCCACTTGCTAGGCCTCTACCGGTAGCTGGCAGAAGGCGGAGCTTGGAGACGCTAGGTGCTTCCCTGGACAGCCGGAGGACGGGGCTAGGTTTGGCCTAACCCTGTTGGTCACAAGATGAAGCAATCTTCTTGAGGCAATGATGTTTATTTGCTCAAATATAGTTCTAAAGAGAACTCTTCCCTATTGCTAGGGGCAACAGCATACAGCAAGATGTTCCAGCAGAATAAGATGGTATAAACTACAACTCTGGAGGCACGCAGGTCTCCTTTTTATGTCAGTTTTCCACACAGTACCACAGGGGGGTAAGCCCTCCCTGTCTTCTCCAACCAATCAGGTTATTTTACAAAATACCAATAAATTACATTTTACAAGGATATAAGTGCAATAAAACAATATCCTCCTTCCTGTCACCCAGACAACGTTTGGTATCAGATTAACATTCACTATTGATAAATTTATCACATATCTTCAAAATACAAATGTGTCTGGTCATTCCCATCTGCAGGCAATCCCAGTGTTTAAGATTACAACAGGAATAGCTACAATACAAACAAACGGTCTTCCTTCCTTTATCTGCCATTCGGATCGTAAATCACTTACATCCCCTACATGAAACAGATTCCAAGCCCATATACCCAGTGATTAGCATCTCTCTCTAAGGAACTTACACATCAAAAGGTATTGTCCTTCACACCTCTCTGATAGAACAGGGCCATTAGCATGCCACTTCCTATTTCCAGAGGATAAGAGATGCGTATTCAGACATCTATAGTAACTGCATTTTTTCCTTTAAATACACACCAAGCCTGTCTTGAATATAAAATAGATACAGTTAAACATGCATTCCTGCAATAGTGCACAGAGCACTACATATGACATGTTAAAAGTAAAACACATGATTCAACAAACTTTTAAACAGTCCGCAACATGGCGCTGGGCACGAGGGTTAACCCCTTCAGTGCCGCAGACGCCATTACACGTGTGGCTGGCTAGTCTCTCCGGCCACACTGGGATATGTGACACTGCATAGTACCACCTCACCTGTATACCGTGATATGTGACACTGCATAGTACCACTTCTCCTGTATACTGGGATATGTAACACTGCATAGTATAACTTCTCCGGTATGCTTGGATATGTGACATTGCATAGTACCACTTCTCCTGCATACTGGGATAAGTGCCACTACATAGTACCACTTCTCCTGCATACTGGGATATGTGACACTGCATAGTACCACTTCTCCTGTATACTGGGATATGTGACATTACATAGTACCACTTCTCCTGTATGCTGGGACATGTGACACTGCATAGTACCACTTCTCCTGTATACCGGGATATGTGACATTACATAGTACCACTTCTCATGTATACTGGGATATGTGTCACTACATAGTGCCAATTCTACTGTATACTGGGATATGTGACACTGCATGGTACCACTTCTCCTGTATACTGGGATATGTGATACTGCATAGTACCACTTCTGCTCTGTGTACTTAAATATGTGATACTGCACAGTTCTGCTTCTCCTGTTCTGTATACTGGTATATGTGACACTGCATGGTACCACTTCTCCTGTATACTAGTATATGTGACACTGCACAGTTCCACTTCTCCTGTTTTGTATACTGGGATATGCGACACTGCGTAGTACCACTTCTCCTGTATACTGGAATATGTGACACTGCACAGTACCACTACTCCTGTACACTGGGATATGTGACACTGCATAGTACCACTTCTCATGTACACTGGGATATGTGACACTGCACAGTACCCCTTCTCCTGTATGTTGTATTATGTGACACTGCACAGTACCACTTCTCTTGTATATTGGATTATGTGACACTGCACAGTACCCCTTCTCCTGTATACTAGTATATGTGACACTGCATAGTACCACTTCTCCTGTTCTGTATACTGGGATATGTGACACTGCACAGAACCATTTCTCCTGTATGCTGCGATATGTGACACTGCACAGTACCGCTTCTCCGGTATACTGGGATATGTGACACTGTACAGTACCACTTCTCCTGTATGCTGGGAAATGTGACACTGCACAGTACCACTTCTCCTGTATACTGGGATATGTGACACTGAATAGTACAACTTCTCATGTATACTGGTATATGTGACACTGCACAGTACAGCTTCTCCTCTTCTGTATGCTGGGATATGTGACACTGCATAGTACCACTTCTCCTGTTCTGTATACTGGGATATGTGACACTGTATAGTACCACTTCTCCTGTTCTGTATATTTGGATATGTGACACTGCATAGTACCACTTCTCATGTATACTGGGATATGTGACACTGCATAGTACCACTTCTCCTGTTCTGTATGGTGGTATATGTGACACTGCATAGTACCACTTCTCCTGTATACTGGGATATGCGACACTACATAATACCACTTCTCCTGTATACTGGGATATCTGACATTACATAGTACCACTTCTCATGTATACTGGGATATGTGTCACTAGATAGTGCCAATTCTAGTGTATACTGGGATATGTGACACTGCATGGTACCACTTCTCCTGTATACTGGGATATCTGACACTGCATAGTACCACTTCTGCTCTGTGTACTTAAATATGTGATACTGCACAGTTCCGCTTCTCCTGTTCTGTATACTGGTATATGTGACACTGCATGGTACCACTTCTCCTGTATACTAGTATATGTGACACTGCACAGTACCACTTCTCCTGTATACTGGGATATCGGACATTACATAGTACCACTTCTCATGTACACTGGGATATGTGACACTGCACAGTACCCCTTCTGCTGTATGTTGTATTATGTGACACTGCACAGTACCACTTCTCCTGTATATTGGATTATGTGACACTGCACAGTACCCCTTCTCCTGTATACTAGTATATGTGACACTGCATAGTACCATTTTTCCTGTTCTGCATACTGGGATATGTGACACTGCACAGAACCACTTCTCCTGTATGCTGCGATATGTGACACTGCACAGTACCGCTTCTCTGGTATACTGGGATATGTGACACTGCACAGTACCACTTGTCCTGTAGGCTGGGATATGTGACACTACACAGTACCGCTTCTCCTGTATGCTGGGATATGTGACACTGCACAGTACCACTTCTCCTGTATACTGGTATATGTGACACTGCACAGTACCGCTTCTCCTCTTCTGTATGCTGGGATATGTGACACTGCATATTACCATTTGCCCTGTTCTGTATACTGGGATATGTGACACTGTATAGTACCACTTCTCCTGTTCTGTATATTGGGATATGTGACACTGCATAGTACCACTTCTCCTGTATACTGGGATATGTGACACTGCATAGTACCACTTCTCCTGTTCTGTATAGTGGTATATGTGACACTGCATAGTACCACCTCTCCTGTGTACTGGGATATGTGACACTGCATAGTACCACTTCTCCTGTATACTAGTATATGTGACACTGCAAAGTAGCATTTCTCCTTTTCTGTATACTAGGATATGTGATAATGCATAGTATCATTTCTCATGTTCTGTATATTGGGATATGTGACACTGCATAGTACCACTTCTCCTGTATACTGGGATATGTGACACTGCATAGTACTACTTCTGTATACTGGGATATGTGACACTATACAGTACCGCTTCTCCTGTATACTGGGATGTGACATTGCACAGTGCCGCTTCTCCTCTCCTGTATACTGGGATATGTGACACTGCACAGTACCGCTTCTTCTCTCCTGTATACTGGGATATGTGACACTGCACAGTACCACTTCTCCTGTATACTGGGATATGTGACACTGCACCGTACCACTTCTCCTGTGTACTAGTATATGTGACACTGCACAGTACCACTTCTCATGTTCTGTATACTGGGATATGTGACACTGCACAGTACCACTACTCCTGTGTACTGGGATATGTGACACTGCACAGTACCACTTCTCCTGTTCTGTATACTGGGATATGAGACACTGCACAGTACCACTTCTCCTGTATACTGGGATATGTGACACAGCACAGTACCACTTCTCCTGCACACTGGGATATGTGACACTGCACAGTGCCACTTCTCCTGTATGTTGGATTATGTGACACTGCACAGTACCACTTCTCCTGTATACTGGTATATGTGACACGCATAGTACCACTTCTCCTGCTCTGTATACTGGGATATGACACTGCACAGTACCACTTCTCCTGTATGCTGGGATATGTGACACTGCACAGTACCACTTCTCCTGTATACTGGTGTATGTGACACTGCACAGTACCACTTCTCCTGTATACTGGTATATGTGACACACATAGTACCACCTCCTGTTCTGTATACTGGGATATGTGTCACTGCACAGTACCACTTCTCCTGTATACTGGGATCTGTGACACTGCACAGTACAACTTCTCCTGTATACTGGTGTATGTGCCACTGCACAGTACCACTTCTCCTGTATACTGGTATATACAGCTGTGCCCAGCCTGATCCTGGAAACGAGTCGCAGTAAATGGAACTCCTTTGCCGCAGACCTCTGCCGGTGCGTGCATACACTTCCATAGGGAAGCAAGTAGTGTAAACCCACTGCAAGCTGCGCAATGCGTACACACGCGGTGGGCGGATATGCGTAAGATCAGGCTGGGCACGTCTGTGTATTATATATACTGTATATACACATTCAGGACCCATGTCACCCAGGTACAGACCGTGGAAGAATAAGCGTAGCGCTGGCACAGACAGGCTGACTCCTGCGCAGAGAGCGGTTACAGGTCCCTTCTGGTCTCCGCCATCAGACTAATAAGAGACAGGCGAAACTCGATCGCGCAACTTGTGAAACTTCCACTTTTTATCTGCCGGATTCCACTCACCGGGAGCCTGACTATAACATTACTTGTGCTGCATTCACCTAGAGACAAAGACTCTGATTATCACTGACCGAGGCCGTCAGTAATAACGCTTTATATTCAGAATATTATTCCACATGCGAGGCAGTGACCCCTCCTCCTACGCCTCCGCCTCCGCGCTGAAAGTAGCAGAAATTCTCTTCACAAGACCCTGAAATATACAAGGTGGTTGGAGCTACAGTGAGCTGGGAGGTGAATGGAATACTGCCGTAGCCTTTGTCATGCTGGGAACAATGTAACGCAGGGCCAAGACCCCGAGAATGGCGCATTTCACTAATTACATTGTGTCTCTGGGAATAATTATCTTTTCTCTGTGCTCATTATTTTATTAATGTGTAAATATCAGCGTTCAGTTCATTATCAATAACAGTATATTGTACTGAGGGCCTGATCGTCACGTGTCACATATCCCAGCGCAACGTGTTCTTATAGGGGCAGAGTTATCATCGTGTCTATAATAGGGAATAATCCGCTCAGATTCATACAGACAGCTCCTGCTATGGGAAATCACACAATGGTTACTTATTACTCACACACACACACACACACACACACACACACACACACGCATACACACACACACAGACACACACACTGACACACACACACACACACACACTGACACACACACACACACTGACACACGCGGTGGGCGGATATGCGTAAGATCAGGCTGGGCACGTCTGTGTATTATATATACTGTATATACACATTCAGGACCCATGTCACCCAGGTACAGACCGTGGAAGAATAAGCGTAGCGCTGGCACAGACAGGCTGACTCCTGCGCAGAGAGCGGTTACAGGTCCCTTCTGGTCTCCGCCATCAGACTAATAAGAGACAGGCGAAACTCGATCACGCAACTTGTGAAACTTCCACTTTTTATCTGCCGGATTCCACTCACCGGGAGCCTGACTATAACATTACTTGTGCTGCATTCACCTAGAGACAAAGACTCTGATTATCACTGACCGAGGCCGTCAGTAATAACGCTTTATATTCAGAATATTATTCCACATGCGAGGCAGTGACCCCTCCTCCTACGCCTCCGCCTCCGCGCTGAAAAGAGCAGAAATTCTCTTCACAAGACCCTGAAATATACAAGGTGGTTGGAGCTACAGTGAGCTGGGAGGTGAATGGAATACTGCCGTAGCCTTTGTCATGCTGGGAACAATGTAACGCAGGGCCAAGACTCCGAGAATGGCGCATTTCACTAATTACATTGTGTCTCTGGGAATAATTATCTTTTCTCTGTGCTCATTATTTTATTAATGTGTAAATATCAGCGTTCAGTTCATTATCAATAACAGTATATTGTACTGAGGGCCTGATCGTCACGTGTCACATATCCTAGCGCAACGTGTTCTTATAGGGGCAGAGTTATCATCGTGTCTATAATAGGGAATAATCCGCTCAGATTCATACAGACAGCTCCTGCTATGGGAAATCACACAATGGTTACTTATTACTCACACACACACACACACACACACACACACACGCACACACACACACAGACACACACACTGACACACACACACACACACACACTGACACACACACTGACACACGCATACACACACTGACACACACACACACACGCGCATACATACACACACTCACACACACACACACACACACATACACACACACTGACACACGCATACACACACTGACACACACACAGACACACACGCATACACACACTGACACACACACACAGACACACTGACACACGCATACACACACTGACACACACACGCATACACACACTGACACACACACACACACGCATACACACACTGACACACACACACACACAGACACACGCATACACACACAGACACACACATACACACATACACACACACGCATACACACACTGACACACACACACATACACACTGACACACACACACAGACACACGCATACACACACTGACACACACGCATACACACACGCATACACACACACACAGACACACACACGCATACACACACTGACACACACACATACACACTGACACACACACACTGACACACACACAGACACACGCATACACACACTGACACACACATACACACTGACACACACACATTGACACACACACACATATACACACTGACACGCATACACACACTGACACACACACACAGACACACAAATGCACTCACAGACACACGCATACACACCGACTCACGCATGCACTCACAGACACATTCAACACGCGTGCACACATTCAAATACACACAACATGCATGCACACACAGACACACAGAAACACGCATGCATATACACAACATGTGTGGCCAAACGCAGTGGCGGATCCAGGGTGGGGGCACTCGGGCCCGTGCCCCCCTGTCATTTGTGGCAGTTCTCCCTCCGTCCCCGGCGCCGCACAGGGAGATGACGGGCGCCTGCTGAGATTGTGTTACCAGCGGGCGCCTGTCTCTCCTCACCGTGAGCCGGAGGCAGGAGCTCAGTACTGAGCTCCGGCTTCCGGCGCTGTCACTGTGCGGCGTGCGCTATGGGAGAGACGTCAGTCATGAAGTCTCTCTCATAATGCTGACTGAGGAGCGGACGCCAAGAGGAGGACTGCAGCGGTCTGGAAGCGGGAACGGGGCTCGGTAAGTATGATGTTTTTTTTCTTCCTTAGTGCAGCGGGGGCATCTACTGGGGGCAAACTACGGGGGGACCTTACTACTGGGGGGGCATCAACAAGGGGCATTACTACTGGGAGGGGCATTACTACTGGGGGCATTATTACTGGGGGGCATCTACTGGGGGCATTACTACTGGGGGGTCATCTATTGGGGGCATTACTACTGGGGGCAGCTACTGGGGGACATTTTTACTGGGGGGCATCTACTGGGGGCAAACTACTGGGGAACATTATTACTGGTGGCATCACCTGGGTGTATTACAACTGGGGGCATTATTACTGGGGGGCATCTACAGGGGGCATTACTACTGGGAGGCTAAACTAAAGGGGGCAGGGGTAAACTACTGGGGTCATAACTACTAGGGCGCTAAATGACTGGGGGCATTACTACAGGCAACATTACTACTGGGGGCAATAATAAGATTTTAAACCTACCGGTAAATCTTTTTCTCCTAGTCCGTAGAGGATGCTGGGGACTCCGTAAGGACCATGGGGTATAGACGGGCTCCGCAGGAGACATGGGCACTATAAAGAACTTTTAGTATGGGTGTGCACTGGCTCCTCCCTCTATGCCCCTCCTCCAGACCTCAGTTAGAGAAACTGTGCCCAGAGGAGATGGGCAATACGAGGAAAGGATTTTGTTAATCTAAGGGCAAGATTCACACCAGGCCACACCATCCACACCGTATAACCTGGAATATACGAACCAGTTAACAGTATGAACAAGAAACAGTATCAGTCGAAGACCGATCCCAACTGTAACTTAACCCTTATGTAAGCAACAACTACATACAAGTCTTGCAGATCCAGTCCGCACTGGGACGGGCGCCCAGCATCCTCTACGGACTAGGAGAAAAAGATTTACCAATCACACCGTATAACTTGTGATATACTACCCAGTTAACAGTATGAAATTAACATAGCATCAGTCCAAGACCGATGAAAACTATAACATAACCCTTATTTAAGCAATAACTATATACAAGTCTTGCAGAAGTAGTCCGCACTTGGGACGGGCACCCAGCATCCTCTACGGACTACGAGAAAAAGATTTACCGGTAGGTTTAAAATCTTATTTTCTCTTACGTCCTAGAGGATGCTGGGGACTCCGTAAGGACCATGGGGATTATACCAAAGCTCCCAAACGGGCAGGAGAGTGCGGATGACTCTGCAGCACCGACTGAGCAAATGCGAGGTCCTCATCAGCCAGGGTATCAAACTTGTAGAACTTAGCAAACGTGTTTGAACCTGACCAAGTAGCCGCTCGGCAAAGCTGTAACGCCGAGACGCCTCGGGCAGCCGCCCAAGAAGAGCCCACCTTCCTAGTGGAATGGGCCTTTACTGAATTAGGTAACGGCAATCCAGCTGTAACATAAGCCTGCTGAATCGTGTTACAGATCCAGCGAGCAATAGTCTGCTTAGAAGCAGGAGCGCCAACCTTGTTGGCTGCATATAGGACAAACAGAGCCTCTGTTATCCTAACCCTAGCCGTCCTGGCTACATAAATCTTTAAGGCCCTGACCACATCCAGGGACTTGGAGTCCTCCCAGTCCCCCGTAGCCACAGGCACCACAATAGGTTGGTTCATATGAAATGAAGAAACCACCTTAGGTAAAAATTGAGGACGAGTCCTCAACTCAGCTCTATCCACATAGAAAATCAAATAGGGGCTCTTATGGGACAAGGCCGCCAATTCAGACACCCGCCTTGCAGATGTAAGGCCCAAAAACATGACCACCTTCCACGTGAGAAATTTTAATTCAACTGTCTGAAGAGGTTCAAACCAGTGAGATTTTAGGAACTGTAACACCCCGTTAAGGTCCCATGGTGCCACTGGGGGCACAAAAGGAGGCTGGATGTGCAGCACTCCCTTCACAAAAGTCTGGACTTCTGGGAGAGAAGCCAATTCCCTCTGAAAGAATATAGATAGGGCCGAAATCTGTACCTTAATGGAGCCTAACTTCAGGCCCATATCCACTCCTGTCTGCAGAAAGTGGAGAAACCAGCCCAGATGGAAATCTTCCGTAGGAGCATTCTTGGCTTCACACCAAGATACATACTTCCTCCAGATACGGTGATAATGCTTCGCCATCACCTCCTTTCTAGCCTTTATCAGAGTAGGGATGACTTCTTCCGTAATACCCTTCCCAGCTAGGATTCGGTGTTCAACCGCCATGCCATCAAACGTAACCGCGGTAAGTCTTGGAACACGCAGGGCCCCTGCTGCAACAGGTCCTCCCTGAGAGGAAGAGGCCACGGATCTTCTGTGAGCATTTCCTGAAGATCTGAGTACCAGGCCCTTCGATGCCAATCTGGATCAATGAGTATTGTCTGTACTCTTTTTCGTCTTATGATTCTCAATATTTTTGAGATGAGAGGAAGAGGAGGGAACACATAGACCGACTGAAACACCCATGGTGTCACCAGGGCGTCTACTGCTACTGCCTGAGGGTCCCAGGACCTGGCACAATACCTCCGAAGCTTCTTGTTGAGGCGTGACGCCATCATGTCTATTTGAGGAATTCCCCAGAGACTTGTTATCTCTGCAAAAACTTCCTGATGAAGTCCCCACTCTCCTGGATGGAGATCGTGTCTGCTGAGGAAGTCTGCTTCCCAGTTGTCCACTCCCGGAATGAAGACAGCTGACAGAGCGCTTACGTGATTTTCCGCCCAGCAAAGAATCCTGGAGGCTTCCGCCATTGCCACTATGCTCCTTGTCTTGCCTTGGCGGTTTACATGAGACACGGCTGTGACGTTGTCTGATTGAATCAGAACCGGTAGATCGCGAAGAAGATTCTCCGCTTGTCGTAGGCCGTTGTATATGGCCCTCAATTCCAATATGTTGATGTGTAGACTGGCTTGACCACAGTCCCGGAAAATTTATTCCTTGTGTGACTGCTCCCCATCCTCGGAGGCTCGCATCCGTGGTCACCAGAACCCAGTCCTGAATGCCGAACCTGCGACCCTCTAGAAGGTGAGCACTCTGCAGCCACCACAGGAGAGACACCCTGGCCGTGGGGGAGAGGGTTATTTTCTGATGTATTTGCAGATGGGACCCGGACCACTTGTCCAGAAGGTCCCACTGAAAAGTCCTCGCATGAAACCTGCCGAAGGGGTTGGCCTTTATCAGGAGATCGTCCAAGTATGGGATAATTGTGACTCCCTGCCTGCGCAGGAGCACCATCATCTCCGCCAATACCTTGGTGAAAATCTTTGGGGCTGTTGAAAGCCCAAACAGTAACGTCTGAAACTGGTAATGACAGTCCTGTACAGCGAATCTTAGGTACTCCTGATGAGGGGGGTATATGGGGACATGAAGGTATGCATCCTTTATGTCCAGTGACACCATCAAATCCCCCACTTCCAGGCTGGATATTACAGCTCGGAGCGATTCCATCTTGAATTTGAACTTTTTTCAAGTACAGGTTTAGGGATTTTAAATTTAAAATGGGTCTGACCGAACCATCCGGCTTCGGGACCACAAACAGGGTTGAATAATACCCTTTTCCCTGTTGGACCAGGGGAACCTTGACCACTACTTGCTGTTGACACAGCTTTTGAATCGCAGCTAACACTACTTCCCTCTCCGGGGGTGAAGCTGGCAAGGCCGACTTGAAAAATCGGCGAGGGGGCACCTCTTCGAATTCCAGCTTGTAGCCTTGGGAAACAATTTCCATTACCCAAGGATCCACGTCTGAAAGAGTCCAGATCTGGCTGAAAAGTCGAAGGCGCGCCCCTACTGGTGCGGACTCCCTCAGTGGAGCCCCAGCGTCATGCGGTGGATTTTGCAGAAGCCGGGGAGGACTTCTGCTCCTGGGAACTAGCCGAAGCAGTGTTCTTTACCTCTGGCAAGGAAGGAGGAGCCCCGACCTCTTCTGGACTTATGCGACCGAAAGGACTGCATCTGATACTGTGGAGTTTTCTTTTGCTGTTGGGGGACAAAAGGTAAAACTGTAGATTTACCCGCGGTAGCTGTGGCAACCAGGTCCGCGAGTCCCTCCCCAAACAACACTTCACCCTTGAAAGGTAAAACCTCCATATAGAAACATAGAAACATAGAATTTGTCGGAAGATAAGAACCACTTGGCCCATCTAGTCTGCCCCCTTTTTTTTTTTTATATTATTTTTATCTCTAACCTTATTTGATCCTTATTTCTTTGTAAGGATATCCTTATGTCTATCCCATGCATGTTTAAATTGCTCTACTGTCTTAGCCTCTACCACCACTGATGGGAGGCTATTCCACTTGTCCACTACCCTTTCTGTGAAATAATTTTTCCGCAAATTTCCCCTGGACCTCCCCCCCTCCAGTCTCAGTGCATGTCCTCGTGTCCTATTGCTTCTCTTTATTTGGAGAATGTTTCCCTCCTGGACTTTGTTAAAACCCTTGATATATTTGAAAGTTTCTATCATGTCCCTCCTTTCCCTTCTCTGCTCCAAATATACATATTGAGATGTCTTAGTCTTTCTGGGTATGTTTTGTGATGTAGGCCATGCACCATTTTAGTTGCCCTCCTTTGCATTATTACTTCTTTCTTTCTGCTGCTGATTCCTCTCCCAATGCAGCCAAGCATCTGACTAGCCTTCCTCATTGCCTTGTTACATTGCTTACCTGCCTTTAAGTCATCTGAAATAGTGATTCCTAGATCCCTTTCCTCCTCAGTAGTTTCCAGTATAGTGCCATTAATACTATATTTATCCTTTAAGTCATCTGAAATAGTGATTCCTAGATCCCTTTCCTCCTCAGTAGTTTCCAGTATAGTGCCATTAATACTATATTTATCCTTTGTCATCTGAAATAGTGATTCCTAGATCCCTTTCCTCCTCAGTAGTTTCCAGTATAGTGCCATTAATACTATATTTATCCTTTATGTCATCTGAAATAGTGACTCCTAGATCCCTTTCCTCCTCAGTAGTTTCCAGTATAGTGCCATTAATACTATATTTATCCTTTATGTCATCTGAAATAGTGATTCCTAGATCCCTTTCCTCCTCAGTAGTTTCCAGTATAGTGCCATTAATACTGTATTTAGCTTTAGGATTTTTGAGACCCAAGTGCATGATTTTGCATTTTTTGGCATTAAACTGTAATTGCCAGACTCTTGACCATTCCTCTAATCTACCTAGATCCTCAATCATTTGTTTTACCCCACCTGGTGTGTCTACCCTGTTGCATACCTTTGTGTCATCTGCAAAAAGGCATACTTTCCCTTTAATGCCATTTGCAATGTCACCAATAAAGATATTAAAAAGCACTGGTCCAAGTACAGATCCCTGGGGTACTCCACTGGTAACATTTCCCTCCTGTGAATGCACTCCATTTACCACAACTCTCTGTTTTCTATCCTTCAACCAAGATCTTATCCATTCAATAATCCTAATATCCAATCCCAAACTTTCAAGTTTATTAAGCAGTCTGCGATGTGGAACAGTGTCAAAAGCCTTACTAAAGTCTATATAAGCTTTATCCATGGCTCCACCTTTATCCATCACTTTAGTCACACAATCAAAAAAGTCAATAAGATTTGTTTGACATGATCTCCCCCCATTAAATCCATGCTATTTGGGATCCTGTAAATTGCCGGATTTGAGATAATCTACAACTCTTTCTTTTAAGAGTGTTTCCATCAATTTCCCTACTACTGATGTAAGACTCACTGGTCTGTAGTTGTTTGCATCTTCCTTGCTTCCACTTTTGTGCAGTGGGACTACGTTTGCTCTTTTCCAGTCCTCTGGAATTACTCCTGTAGCTAATGACTGGTTGAATAATTCTGTCAATGGTGCTACCAGCGCCTCTTTAAGTTCTTTTAGTATCCTTGGATGTATCCCATCTGGCCCCATAGATTTGTCCACTTTTCAGCTTTGAGAGTTCTGTTAGGACCTTCTCCTCTGTAAATGTACTTGTGTAATTTTCCTGAATATCCCTGCAACTTAACTGTGGCCCCTTCCCCTCTCTTTCAGCAGTAAATACTGAGCAAAAGTAATCATTAAGATGATCTGCTATTAAATTGTCTCCTTCAACAAGACTCCCAGGGCAGTATTTACTAAAAATCCGAGTTTGGCCGATTTGTGTTTTTTTTTCTAAGTCCCAATCCAGGAATTCACTAAGCACCAATCTCGGCAGTGTCTGGTCTATTCGTAATGGTTTAAATGACAACGTTCCGAAATATGAATGAATAGACCATCGGTCAAACATGGCTGTTATTTCATAGAATACGGGAATTCACTATTCATTCGTATTTGGGTGTTAGTCTCTGAGTGCTCAAATGCGGTCGTATTTTTTTGCGATTCGTAAAAAAAAAGCGGCAAAAAAATAGACCTGCTTTTTTCAGTCGTGTTTACATGTGTTGCAAATAAAAAATCACTCACACCTGAATTAGGATGCCTATAAAAGGATGTTAGGCCCATTTCAATACACCTACACTCAGAAATGGCAGCAGGACTGTGGGCCAGTGATCTTTTGTGTGCTGTGGGATTCCTCAGACTCAGATAATAGCCTGTAAGTACCCAGGGCCAAGAAACTGAACATGGTCAGCAGGTTGTACAGGTTCCGCGGAGGCTGCGCAGGCCTCGTTTTTTTAGGGGGCGTTTAAACTTGAACGCATTGTCCGATGATAAGGTCATACAGATGTTCCGTCTAAATCGTAACAACATTTTCCGTCTGTATGACCTTGTCAAACTGGGCCTAGACCCTGAGACAGCACGCTCTCGCCCTGTCTCAGGCCTGCACAAACTCCTGGCTATGTTGCACTTTATGGCTACTGGCAGCTTTCAGGCTGTGTCTGGGGATGTCATAGGAATCTCACAGCCCTCATTTTCCAGAATCTTAACACAGGTGATGTATACCTAACGACCTCTTCTGTTTTGTGTTTGTTTTATTTTCTCGGTGGCCAGTTCTGTCCTAAAATCTCATGTTTATTGTTCTTTAAAATGTACACACAGGTGTTGGCTGTTTTGCAGCCCCACATCGAGGCCTCAATCTGCTTCCCTACCCAGGAGTCTCAGTGGCATGCCGTCAGGGTAGATTTCTATGAGCTGGCTGGCATGCCCAATGTGCTTGGAGCCATAGATTGCACACACACATTCAGCTGAGACCACCTAGGGGCAGGCAGCACATATATACAAACCGCCATTTCGAACACTCCACAAATGTGCAGGTGGTTTGTGATGCAAATCTCAAAATAATGAGTGTTGTTGCTGGTTACCCTGGGGACTGCCATGACTCCTTCATCCTCAGTCAGTCATCCCTCTTTGAAAAGTTTGAGGACGGACAAATGCCAGATGGATACCGTATTAAAGAAAAGTTTTTCAAACCAGCGCTCTTCTGCTTTTGTCGTGGTAGGGTAACTTCTGAGGTGCGATATCTACTCCTTTTGGGACAGCACAGAACAGAGGAACACAATATGAAACTGGGAGGATTACACTAAAAAGGAACAAAGAGGAACTCTGTTCTGATCTAAAGGGAAGGATCTGAATATTTGAATATCTAACGCTTTGCATACAAAACTAATACTCGAACACTTATCCCGTACTACCCCGGGGTGCGCATATCTGCATTTTGTGAATTGTCTAAATGCCAGATGGATGGCTGTTGGGTATGTAATTTGATATGTGTAGGCCTGCGTATACTTTGTCCAAGTACAGGTGCAGATGTATTAACCTGTAGAAGGCATAAGGAAGTGAGAAACCAGTGATCTGTGCAAGGTGATAAAGGCACCAGCCAATCAGCTCCAATATGTAAATTAACATTTAGGAACAGATTACAATCATGCACATAAGTCCACGCGGAATGTGATAGAAAGATGTTTTGGTGTGCTGAAATCTAGGTTTCGGTGTCTGGATAAGTCTGGTGGCCTTTTGTTGTATAGTCCCTCCAAGGTGACTCAATTTGTGTTCTGCTGCTGCTTTCTTCATAACATGTGTTTGCAACAACATCTGCAACATGTTGAGGAGGAGGAGGAGGAGGAAGAAAGCAGCCAGCAAGCAGAGGAATTAGAGACATCTGGTGATACTTGGAGTACTGATGTAGGGAGGCAGGTTAGGCAACAGATCATCAATCGCTATTTCTAAGGTAAGCTTGGTTTGCTTATTTCATTTGTTGTGTAATCATAAATAGATGTTTTCCTTTTTTTCCAAAAACCATTACTCAGAATTAGAGATGTGCACTTGAAATTTTTCGGGTTTTGTGTTTTGGTTTTGGGTTCGGTTCCGCGGCCGTGTTTTGGGTTCGACCGCGTTTTGGCAAAACCTCACCGAATTTTTTTTGTCGGATTCGGGTGTGTTTTGGATTCGGGTGTTTTTTTCAAAAAACACTAAAAAACAGCTTAAATCATAGAATTTGGGGGTAATTTTGGTCCCAAAGTATTATTAACCTCAAAAACCATAATTTCCACTCATTTTCAGTCTATTCTGAACACCTCACACCTCACAATATTATTTTTAGTCCTAAAATTTGCACCGAGGTCGCTGGATGACTAAGCTAAGCGACCCTAGTGGCCGACACAAACACCTGGCCCATCTAGGAGTGGCACTGCAGTGTCACGCAGGATGGCCCTTCCAAAAAACACTCCCCAAACAGCACATGACGCAAAGAAAAAAAGAGGCGCAATGAGGTAGCTGTGTGAGTAAGCTAAGCGACCCTAGTGGCCGACACAAACACCTGGCCCATCTAGGAGTGGCACTGCAGTGTCACGCAGGATGGCCCTTCCAAAAAACACTCCCCAAACAGCACATGACGCAAAGAAAAAAAGAGGCGCAATGAGGTAGCTGTGTGAGTAAGATAAGCGACCCTAGTGGCCGACACAAACACCTGGCCCATCTAGGAGTGGCACTGCAGTGTCACGCAGGATGGCCCTTCAAAAAAATACTCCCCAAACAGCACATGACGCAAAGAAAAATGAAAGAAAAAAGAGGTGCAAGATGGAATTGTCCTTGGGCCTTCCCACCCACCCTTATGTTGTATAAACAGGACATGCACACTTTAACCAACCCATCATTTCAGTGACAGGGTCTGCCACACGACTGTGACTGAAATGACGGGTTGGTTTGGACCCCCACCAAAAAAGAAGCAATTAATCTCTCCTTGCACAAACTGGCTCTACAGAGGCAAGATGTCCACCTCATCATCATCCTCCGATATATCACCGTGTACATCCCCCTCCTCACAGATTATCAATTCGTCCCCACTGGAATCCACCATCTCAGCTCCCTGTGTACTTTGTGGAGGCAATTGCTGCTGGTCAATGTCTCCACGGAGGAATTGATTATAATTCATTTTAATGAACATCATCTTCTCCACATTTTCTGGAAGTAACCTCGTACGCCGATTGCTGACAAGGTGAGCGGCGGCACTAAACACTCTTTCGGAGTACACACTTGTGGGAGGGCAACTTAGGTAGAATAAAGCCAGTTTGTGCAAGGGCCTCCAAATTGCCTCTTTTTCCTGCCAGTATAAGTACGGACTGTCTGACGTGCCTACTTGGATGCGGTCACTCATATAATCCTCCACCATTCTTTCAATGGGGAGAGAATCATATGCAGTGCCAGTAGACGACATGTCCGTAATCGTTGTCAGGTCCTTCAGTCCGGACCAGATGTCAGCATCAGCAGTCGCTCCAGACTGCCCTGCATCACCGCCAGTGGGTGGGCTCGAAATTATGAGCCTTTTCTTCGCACCCCCAGTTGCGGGAGAATGTGAAGGAGGAGATGTTGACAGGTCGCGTTCCGCTTGACTTGACAATTTTCTCACCAGCAGGTCTTTGAACCCCAGCAGACTTGTGTGTGCCGGAAAGAGAGATCCAAGGTAGGTTTTAAATCTAGGATCGAGCACGGTGGCCAAAATGTAGTGCTCTGATTTCAACAGATTGACCACCCGTGAATCCTTGTTAAGCGAATTAAGGGCTCCATCCACAAGTCCCACATGCCTAGCGGAATCGCTCCGTGTTAGCTCCTCCTTCAATGTCTCCAGCTTCTTCTGCAAAAGCCTGATGAGGGGAATGACCTGACTCAGGCTGGCAGTGTCTGAACTGACTTCACGTGTGGCAAGTTCAAAGGGCAGCAGAACCTTGCACAACGTTGAAATCATTCTCCACTGCGCTTGAGACAGGTGCATTCCACCTCCTATATCGTGCTCAATTGTATAGGCTTGTATGGCCTTTTGCTGCTCCTCCAACCTCTGAAGCATATAAAGGGTTGAATTCCACCTCGTTACCACTTCTTGCTTCAGATGATGGCAGGGCAGGTTCAGGCGTTTTTGGTGGTGCTCCAGTCTTCTGTACGTGGTGCCTGTACGCCGAAAGTGTCCCGCAATTCTTCTGGCCACCGACAGCATCTCTTGCACGCCCCTCTCGTTTTTTAAATAATTCTGCACCACCAAATTCAAGGTATGTGCAAAACATGGGACGTGCTGGAATTTGCCCATATTTAATGCACACACAATATTGCTGGCGTTGTCCGATGCCACAAATCCACAGGAGAGTCCAATTGGGGTAAGCCATTCCGCGATGATCTTCCTCAGTTGCCGTAAGAGGTTTTCAGCTGTGTGCGTATTCTGGAAACCGGTGATACAAAGCGTAGCCTGCCTAGGAAAGAGTTGGCGTTTGCGAGATGCTGCTACTGGTGCCGCCGCTGCTGTTCTTGCGGCGGGAGTCCATACATCTACCCAGTGGGCTGTCACAGTCCTATAGTCCTGACCCTGCCCTGCTCCACTTGTCCACATGTCCGTGGTTAGTGGCACACTACCTCAAGAAATTGTCTAGTTCCCTGTGAACTAACGGCGGATACCGGACGCACGTCTAACACCAACATAGTTGTCAAGGCCTCAGTTATCCGCTTTGCAACAGGATAACTGCTGTGATATTTCATCTTCCTCGCAAAGGACTGTTGGACAGTCAATTGCTTGGTGGAAGTAGTAAAAGTGGGCTTACGACTTCCCCTCTGGGATGACCATCGACTCCCAGCAGCAACAACAGCAGCGCCAGCAGCAGTAGGCGTTACACGCAAGGATGCATCGGAGGAATCCCAGGCAGGAGAGGACTCGTCAGAATTGCCAGTGACATGGCCTGCAGGACTATTGGCATTCCTGGGGAAGGAGGAAATTGACTCTGAGGGAGTTGGTGGGGTGGTTTGCGTGAGCTTGGTTACAAGAGGAAGGGATTTACTGGTCAGTGGACTGCTTCCGCTGTCGCCCAAAGTTTTTGAACTTGTCACTGACTTATTATGAATGCGCTGCAGGTGACGTATAAGGGCGGATGTTCCGAGGTGGTTAACGTCCTTACCCCTACTTATTACAGCTTGACAAAGGCAACACACGGCTTGACAAATGTTGTCCGCATTTCTGTTGAAATACTTCCACACCGAAGAGCTGATTTTTTTTGTATTTTCACCAGGCATGTCAATGGCCATATTCCTCCCACGGACAACAGGTGTCTCCCCGGGTGCCTGATTTAAACAAACCACCTCACCATCAGAATCCTCCTTGTCAATTTCCTCCCCAGCGCCAGCAACACCCATATCCTCCTCATCCTGGTGTACTTCAACACTGACATCTTCAATCTGACTATCAGGAACTGGACTGCGGGTGCTCCTTCCAGCACTTGCAGGGGGCGTGCAAATGGTGGAAGGCGCATGCTCTTCACGTCCAGTGTTGGGAAGGTCAGGCATCGCAACCGACACAATCGGACTCTCCTTGTGGATTTGGGATTTCGAAGAACGCACAGTTTTTTGCTGTGCTTTTGCCAGCTTGAGTCTTTTCATTTTTCTAGCGAGAGGCTGAGTGCTTCCATCCTCATGTGAAGCTGAACCACTAGCCATGAACATAGGCCAGGGCCTCAGCCGTTCCTTGCCACTCCGTGTGGTAAATGGCATATTGGCAAGTTTACGCTTCTCCTCCGACAATTTTATTTTAGATTTTTGAGTCCTTTTTTTACTGATATTTGGTGTTTTGGATTTTACATGCTCTGTACTATGACATTGGGCATCGGCCTTGGCAGACGACGTTGCTGGCATTTCATCGTCTCGGCCATGACTAGTGGCAGCAGCTTCAGCACGAGGTGGAAGTCGATCTTGATCTTTCCCTATTTTTGGAACCTCAACATTTTTGTTCTCCATATTTTAATAGGCACAACTAAAAGGCACCTCAGGTAAACAATGGAGATGGATGGATACTAGTATACTTATGGATTGACGAGCGACTGCCGACACAGAGGTAGCTACAGCCGTGGACTACCGAACTGTGTCTGCTGCTAATATAGACTGGATGATAATGAGATAAAATTAAAAAATATATATATATCACACTAGTACTGCAGCCGGACAGGTATATATTATGTAATGACGGACCTGCTGGACACTGTCTGTCAGCACTGCAGACTCCTAAAGTAAGCTACTAGTATCAAGAAGATAGGAAAAAAAAAACCACGGGTAGGTGGTATACAATTATGGATGGACGAGCGACTGCCGACACAGAGGTAGCTACAGCCGTGGACTACCGTACTGTGTCTGCTGCTAATATAGACTGGATGATAATGAGATAAAATTAAAATATATATATATCACACTAGTACTGCAGCCGGACAGGTATATATTATGTAATGACGGACCTGCTGGACACTGTCTGTCAGCACTGCAGACTCCTAAAGTAAGCTACTAGTATCAAGAAGATAGAAAAAAAAATAAACCACGGGTAGGTGGTATACAATTATGGATGGACGAGTGACTGCCGACACAGAGGTAGCTACAGCCGTGGACTACTGTACTGTGTCTGCTGCTAATATAGACTGGATGATAATGAGATAAAATTAAAATATATATATATTATATATCACACTAGTACTGCAGCCGGACAGGTATATATTATGTAATGACGGACCTGCTGGACACTGTCTGTCAGACTCAGCACTGCAGACTCCTAAAGTAAGCTACTAGTATCAAGAAGATAGAAAAAAAAAAAACCACGGGTAGGTGGTATACAATTATGGATGGACGAGCGACTGCCGACACAGAGGTAGCTACAGCCGTGGACTACCGTACTGTGTCTGCTGCTAATATAGACTGGATGATAATGAGATAAAATTAAAATATATATATATCACACTAGTACTGCAGCCGGACAGGTATATATTATGTAATGACGGACCTGCTGGACACTGTCTGCAGAATGCGTTTATAAAAACACCACACGACGAGTGTTTAACTTTTTCAGGCAGACAATCACAATATACTGGTGGTCAGCAGACAATCACAATACTGGTGGTCAGTGGTCACTGGTCAGTCACACTGGCAGTGGCACTCTGGCAGCAAAAGTGTGCACTGTACTTAAAATATGTACTCCTGCTATAACTGCTCCCCAGTCTCCCCCACAATTAAGCTGTGTGAGCAGTGAGCACTCAGCACAGTCAGATAATGATATACAGTATTACATATGATGCAGCACACTGGGCTGAGCACAGATATGGTATGTGACTGTGTCACACTGTGTATCGTTTTTTTTCAGGCAGAGAACGGATTAATTAAACTGGTGGTCACTGGTCACACTATCAGCAGCAAGTAGTACTCCTCCTAATAATATGCTCCCCAAAATTTGTGTCTCTCTCTAGTACTCTAGTCTAAACGGAGAGAACGCCAGCCACGTCCTCTCCCTATCAATCTCAATGCACGTGTGAAAATGGCGGCGACGCGCGGCTCCTTATATAGAATCCGAGTCTCGCGATAGAATACGAGCCTCGCGAGAATCCGACAGCGGGATGATGACGTTCGGGCGCGCTCGGGTTAACCGAGCAAGGCGGGAAGATCCGAGTCGCTCTGCCCCGTGTAAAAAAACCTGAAGTTCGGGCGGGTTCGGATTCCGAGGAACCGAACCCGCTCATCTCTACTCAGAATGTGTCTTTCTCCTTGACACATACAAACATACCCTCGCTATATGAAAAACAAATGTCGCATGTGTATTGTGTGTATTTTTAATCTCAAAACAACAGATTATGAGTGGCATGCATTAAGTCTGGATAAGTGATCGTAAACTTGCAGTGCTAATTTCTTACAAGCCCACATCATCCATTTAGTATTTCACTTTATCATTGTGTGTAACGTCCTAATGCACAGGTTCACAAACTCGGCCCTCAGGACCACACACAGTGCATGTTTTTTCACGTAACCCAGTAGAAGCACAGGTGTATGAATTACTCACAGACATATGTTAAAAGGTTCACAGGTGGAGCTAATTATGTCACTTGTGATTCTGTGAGGAGACCTGCAAAACATGCACTGTGTGGGTTCCTGAGGGCCGAGTTTAAGAACCTGTGTTCCCAAAAAACACTCCTCAACATATAATATGTTAGCCTTGAGGAATACATGTGTCCCTATGTGTGATGCAGCATCATATTTAAGACTCACAAACTTACTGTAATCAGGAATAATTTATTTCCTAATGTTTGATGCTGTAAACTTGATGATGTGTAAGTAAATACACAGTTTGCCACACATATACATTATTACACTCATTTTTTGTTTTTTTGTTGTAAAAGTACATATTTGTTTGTTTCAGCATCATGGCCCTCATTCCGAGTTGTTCGCTCGCAAGCTGCTTTTAGCAGCTTTGCACACGCTAAGCCGCCGCCTACTGGGAGTGAATCTTAGCTTATCAAAATTGCGACCGAAAGATTCGCAATATTGCGATAAGACATCTCTGTGCAGTTTCTGAGTAACTCGAGACTTACTCGGCATCTGCGATCAGTTCAGTGCTTGTCGTTCCTGGTTTGACGTCACAAACACACCCAGCGTTCGCCCAGACACTCCCCCGTTTCTCCAGCCACTCCCGCGTTTTTCCCAGAAACTGTAGCGTTTTTTCACACACTCCCATAAAACGGTCAGTTTCCGCCCAGAAACACCCACTTCCTGTCAATCACATTACGATCACCAGAACGATGAAAAAGCTGTGAGTAAAATTCCTAACTGCATAGCAAATTTACTTGGCGCAGTCGCAGTGCGAACATTGCGCATGCGCACTAAGCGGAAAAACGCTGCGATGCGAAGAAATTTACCGAGCGAACAACTCGGAATGACCCCCCCCATGTGTAAAAACATTCTTACTAATTTTTAACACACACAAACATGTCCCAACAATACTGACATTCATTTGGACAATGTTTTTCAAACAAAACAAAGCCAACATTTTACAAGCTTTTTACGCAACTCAATTGTGTTCTTCTTGTAATGTTGTATTGATAAGAAAGCTAAGATATGTATCAATAACATTGTAATTTGGATTGTCTGCAGGCAAAGAGAATGATTGGAATCTAGAAAGAGTAATGATTAGAAAAAAATCAAGTGGTCAATTTACTTCCTGCTAAAGACATTCTGCCTGGATGGCAATTATTGTATCTGCAGGCAAAGAGAATGATTGGAATCTAGAAAGAGTAATGATTAGAAAAAAATCAAGTGGTCAGTTTACTTCCTGCTAAAGACATTCTGCCTGGATGGCAATTATTGTATCTGCAGGCAAAGAGAATGATTGGAATCTAGAAAGAGTAATGATTAGAAAAAAATCAAGTGGTCAGTTTACTTCCTGCTAAAGACATTCTGCCTGGCTGGCAATTATTGTATCTGCAGGCAAAGAGAATGACTGGAATCTAGAAATAGTAATGATTAGAAAAAAATCAAGTGGTCAGTTTACTTCCTGCTAAAGACATTCTGCCTGGCTGGCAATTATTGTATCTGCAGGCAAAGAGAATGATTGGAATCTAGAAAGAGTCATGATTAGAAAAAAATCAAGTTGTCAGTTTTCTTCCTGCTAAAGACATTCTGCCTGGCTGGCAATTATTGTATCTGCAGGCAAAGAGAATGATTGGAATCTAGAAAGAGTAATGATTAGAAAAAAAATCAAGTGGTCAGTTTACTTCCTGCTAAAGACATTCTGCCTGGCTGGCAATTATTGTATCTGCAGGCAAAGAGAATGAATGGAATCTAGAAAGAGTAATGATTAGAAAAAAATCAAGTGGTCAGTTTACTTCCTGCTAAAGACATTCTGCCTGGCTGGCAATTATTGTATCTGCAGGCAAATAGAATGATTGGAATCTAGAAAGAGTCATGATTAGAAAAAAATCAAGTGGTCAGTTTACTTCCTGCTAAAGACATTCTGCCTGGATGGCAATTATTGTATCTGCAGGCAAAGAGAATGATTGGAATCTAGAAAGAGTCATGATTAGAAAAAATCAAGTGGTCAGTTTACTTCCTGCTAAAGACATTCTGCCTGGCTGGCAATTATTGTATCTGCAGGCAAAGAGAATGATTGGAATCTAGAAAGAGTAATGATTAGAAAAAATCAAGTGGTCAGTTTACTTCCTGCTAAAGACATTCTGCCTGGCTGGCAATTATTGTATCTGCAGGCAAAGAGAATGATTGGAATCTAGAAAGAGTAATGATTAGAAAAAATCAAGTGGTCAGTTTACTTCCTGCTAAAGACATTCTGCCTGGCTGGCAATTATTGTATCTGCAGGCAAAGAGAATGATTGGAATCTAGAAAGAGTAATGATTAGAAAAAAAATCAAGTGGTCAGTTTACTTCCTGCTAAAGACATTCTGCCTGGATGGCAATTATTGTATCTGCAGGCAAAGAGAATGATTGGAATCTAGAAAGAGTCATGATTAGAAAAAATCAAGTGGTCAGTTTACTTCCTGCTAAGGACATTCTGCCTGGCTGGCAATTATTGTATCTGCAGGCAAAGAGAATGTTTGGAATCTAGAAAGAGTAAAGATTAGAAAAAAATCAAGTGGTCAGTTTACTTCCTGCTAAAGACATTCTGCCTGGATGGCAATTATTGTATCTGCAGGCAAAGAAAATGATTGGAATCTAGAAAGAGTCATGATTAGAAAAAATCAAGTGGTCAGTTTACTTCCTGCTAAAGACATTCTGCCTGGATAGCAATTATTGTATCTGCAGGCAAAGAGAATGATTGGAATCTAGAAAGAGTCATGATTAGAAAAAATCAAGTGGTCAGTTTACTTCCTGCTAAAGACATTCTGCCTGGCTGGCAATTATTGTATCTGCAGGCAAAGAGAATGATTGGAATCTAGAAAGAGTCATGATTAGAAAAAATCAAGTGGTCAGTTTACTTCCTGCTAAAGACATTCTGCCTGGTTGGCAATTATTGTATCTGCAGGCAAAGAGAATGATTGGAATCTAGAAAGAGTAATGATTAGAAAAAATCAAGTGGTCAGTTTACTTCCTGCTAAAGACATTCTGCCTGGCTGGCAATTATTGTATCTGCAGGCAAAGAGAATGATTGGAATCTAGAAAGAGTAATGATTAGAAAAAATCAAGTGGTCAGTTTACTTCCTGCTAAAGACATTCTGCCTGGCTGGCAATTATTGTATCTGCAGGCAAAGAGAATGATTGGAATCTAGAAAGAGTAATGATTAGAAAAAAATCAAGTGGTCAGTTTACTTCCTGCTAACATGTATGTGTGGCTCCATCAACATTTCCCTCCTCCAATACCAAAAAAAATGGTAATGAATAAATGTGCGTACAAATTTTATGTTTTTGTTTGTACCACTTATAATTAATGATGTTGAAAAAAGTGTCAAGGAGCTAAGTGTTATATTTTTTTAGCAACAAAAACACTTGCTAACTATTTTGAGTTACTTATCATAAATGTCTAACTTTTTTTTTTCACGTTTTTGTGGGTGGCTGCTTGTCCTGCCCTTTGCCTTTAGCACTGTCATGTTGTCGTGCTCTGGTGGAGCGTCTTGGTGGTGATGAGACTGGCGTGATATTTGGAGTAGTCATACCAGAACTGCTGCTTGTTTGCTGTTGGTGCATGCATCTGAGTGTTTCATTCAGGTTAGTGAGGGTGGCATTGAGTTCACGTGTAGCAGCATTTTGATTGTCTACTATTCGGAATAAACTTTCATTAATCTTTTGATTGTTTTGAAAAATGCTCATATAACTTTGCTGTTGTCTGTGCTGTTCTTCCATTATTCGCTGTAAGTTGCCCATGACCTGTGTAATGTCTGTACGCATGAGTTCCATGGTATTGCCTATTCTGGTTGTTTGTTCATTTTGTCTACTCAGATTTCCTGATATTCTTCTGAGGTGAGATGGTAGGCTTGCAAACATTTGTGTCTGCTTACGCAGGCAATCTTCATTAGTGGCCTGCTGTCTAGCCCAAATAGTCCAAAACACCTAATCAGGGCCTTGTGTTGTTGGGCTGTGTTGTGGTGGTGGTGTGCTTTGCTGTGGTGGTGTACTCACAGGTGCTGGGGGGCTCATTCCTTGCATTAATGGCTGCATTTCTAAGATGTTTGTCTCCTCCATGTCACTGTGTTGGTGTTGTTGTGGAGGGATGCTGTTCCCAGGACTCGAAGCTGAAATGTTAAACAAATCTCCTTTAGCTATCCATATGTTTGTGAAATGAAAAAAAATCACTACACATGGAACACATGTCATTTACTGTTGCTTTCAACTATTCTGGCTAGCAACATCATCACTCATAGCTTAAATACATACATATGCCTGTTTGAGGCAAATGTGTCTGGTTACTTAATTGTGAAAGCAAACACTTTAGTTTTATTGTAGCTTACACATACTCCACCATAAAAACACATTGGAATACATAATGTGTTACCTTATAGCTTTGTTCAAACAAACATAGTAATGTTTTTATATGTATTTTGCAATGTTACCTCAAGCACACATGTGAAATTTGGAAAAACAACCTTACTTTTTGCAAACAAACCAACATGCTTTTTTGTTGCAGCATCTTACACACAATGTCATACTGTATGGCTCAAGTGGACATACATATCTTTACTGGATGTGGACAAGGCCATTTAGCTTGGATTCCATTTCAGCTTTTACTTACTGCGGTAAGTATTTTAGTTTTTGATGTGTTTTGACTTAATGCGGTTATGAATGATTTTGATTATGTTCTGACATTTTACACATTTTTTTCAGTTTGATACTCACAATCAAGATGAGGGGAGTGTGGATGACGTCTTGGAGGTGTGTCCAAAATTTGGAGTGGGGGTACAGAACATACGGACGATAATCTTCGTGGTGGGGTAGCCTGCTGTGTTTGTGCCGGGACATACGACCTTGCTTTCTTTTCGGCCACAGGTTTTTTGTGGTGATGTCTTACAGAAGTGCCACTTCTGCTGCTCCATACTTCTTTTGATGGACCTTTTATGAAAGTGCAATTTTGTTATGCCCATTCCTTTACAAGCATACCCTATACTACAATGGACACTTTACCTGCTTCCGCAGCGTCATCATCATCAGATGTGATAGGAGTTACTGTCCGACGAGTAGTACTGCTTTTTTCAGACACTGTATAAAATAAATTATGAAAAAAAATCATGCTATTGTGTATACATCCACCCATTATGCTTATAAACATTTATTCTTTTAGAAATGCTTGGTTTTTATTTAAAACAAACATAAGGACCAGAAATAAAAAAAAATAAAAAAAACAATGACCAAAACACATATGCACCATGGCAACATCAACACAGGAAAACATGTACAGGACACTGACATAGGCCACAAGTTCAAGAAAAGAAAAACAGAAAAAAACACACACAACTTCATTTTGTATTGAAAGGAAAAATACGACAGATGCAATATATAAATTGCTCTGTGATGTGGCACTCCAAAGACACATTACCACTATATGAGCAAAAACAAAATGCAGCAATTTATATAAAAATTACACTGCAGTGTGGTGTCACGGTACAAATACAAGCAAAAAAAAAAAAAAAAAAAATGATTTTTAAATTAAATAATTAACATTATCTAAAGATGACATTACACATGTAAGTGGTTTCCAAACCACTTTCCAGTACTCCAGCCTCTAACATGACAACCACTGTTTTTAAAACATTGCACATGGATCAATTACATATAAAACATAGTCACAATTTTTTATAAAAAACCGCCCAAAAGGAAAATATTATTGCAGGACAATTCAGAGACACACCAAGTCCAAACTACACATGCAAAATATCTGTCTGAAAAACACATGACATACAATAAAGTAAGATGTTACATTGACTTTTATATAAAACATTAACCAAAACAATGTATTTGCTGACACACACTTGAAGATGGGAGTAATATGCAACGTCACATGACACACATTACAACAAAAAAAACCAAAAAAAACCCCCATAGAATGTAAATGCAAATACACATGTTCACCATTCTTCCTGGGCCTATCTGAATCCCGGACATGGGTTGCAGAGACAACTCCTGGAGGGATTATACTCCGCATGGGCTCCTCATACTCCAGATATCTTGCAATATAGGGCTGCCCACCACCGGTTTTCTGAGCCTCCTTGGCCATTTTGGACTTGACACGTCGCTTTATGTCATAGTACCGTTTGCGGCATGTGTCCTCCGTCCGCTTGATAACCCCCTCACTATTGACAGCAGCAACTACTTTCGACCACAACACCGTCTTCCTCCGTGTTGGCACCTTGGCAGACTCAGGGCCAAATAGCTGCCTCTGATACTTCATCAGCTCATGCACCAATGCCACATTTTCTGCAAAACTAAACTTTACATTCCGCCCAGTCTTAGTAGTGGTGCATGGCTGCGGAGCACTCTGACTGTCACTATCACTTGAGGCTGCTGCAGCAACCTCACCCACGTCCTCCACCTCACTAACCTCACTAACACTCACCTCCTCCACCTGACCAACCTCCTCCCCCTCACTCACACCCTCCACCTCTGAGTCACACATAATTGTGTGTCTAAACAGTTAACACAGGGGAAAAAAAAGACAAACAACACACTCCTCCACTACCACTACACAACTCACACACACACACACACACACACACACACACACACACACACACACACTGACAAGGGACTATAAAGAAAAATAACTTGGACTAAAAATGAGACAAAACCACAAAATACAAGACAACGAGAATGACAAGACGACTTTCAAACACAATACCACACTAAGAAATCGCTACCAACACTCCTCACCAAACCACAAATTCACCTACCTCCACAGCACAACCTCCCTCCTCCTCACCACTAACTAAACCCACGAGGTGCGGGCGGTTTGGGGCGTATTTATATGGTTGCGCACAGACACTCCTACCATCTGAAACACAACCAATCACGGACGGGGATGAAAATCGAAACTGAAAGTGAAAATGTGGCCGCGGGAAAAGAAAAACCCTGCCGCGTTTAACTTAGGAAAAAACCCAGCAAATACAACAAAAACACGTACGCAAGCGACAATGACGGCCGTAAATGTGCCAAAAAAAAACGACTGGCATCGACATCGGAAAACACGACAACCATAAAGTCAACTGCTTCCTTACTTTGCGTAAATGGGCCCTCATTCCGAGTTGTTCGCTCGGTATTTTTCATCGCATCGCAGTGAAAATCCGCTTAGTACGCATGCGCAATGTTCGCACTGCGACTGCGCCAAGTAACTTTACTATGTTGAAAGTATTTTTACTCACGGCTTTTTCTTCGCTCCGGCGATCGTAATGTGATTGACAGGAAATGGGTGTTACTGGGCGGAAACACGGCGTTTCAGGGGCGTGTGGCTGAAAACGCTACCGTTTCCGGAAAAAACGCAGGAGTGGCCGGGGAAACGGTGGGAGTGCCTGGGCGAACGCTGGGTGTGTTTGTGACGTCAACCAGGAACGACAAGCACTGAAATGATCGCACAGGCAGAGTAAGTCTGGAGCTACTCTGAAACTGCTAAGTAGTTAGTAATCGCAATATTGCGAATACATCGGTCGCAATTTTAAGAAGCTAAGATACACTCCCAGTAGGCGGCGGCTTAGCGTGTGTAACTCTGCTAAATTCGCCTTGCGACCGATCAACTCGGAATGAGGGCCATGGATTCAAAAAGTTGCATGAAAATGTACCCGATACAAAACGAGTTTAAACACTACACAAACCGACTCAAACACGAATATTAGTAAATATTGCCCCCAGTGTCCGTCTTTAGTTTTATAATTCCACATTTTGTTTTTCTCCTTTCGCTTATATACCTAAAAAAAGTTTTGCCTCCTTTACACACTGACTGGGCCATTTTCTCCTCAGCTTGTGCCTTTGCACATCTGATTACCTTCTTTGTCTCCTTCTGTCTAACAAGATATATCTCTTTGTCTTCATTATTTTGTGTCTGCTTATATTTCCTAAAAGCCATTTTTTTTGCTCTCACAATATTTGCTACTTCTTTTGCAAACCACACTGGCTTCCTTTTCCTTGTGTTATTCCTAACACTTTTGATACAAAGGTCTGTTGCCTTCAATATTGCACATTTTAATGTTTCCAACCTCTCCTGCACTGTTTCCAAGTTCCTCCACTCTGCCAAAGAATCGCTTACACATTTTCCCATCCCTACAAAATCAGCCTTCCTAAAATCCAACACCTTTGTTTTTGTATGGGACGAGCATAGGTGTGCGCAGGGGGGGTGCCTGGTGCGCACAGGCACCCCCTAATGTCCAGCACCCCTATCTCACATGCCTGATGCAGCCGAGCAGGCTGATTACTGTCCCCTCTGCGCTGATCCCTGTCAGGACTGCATTACTGAACGGATGCCTGGGTTAATCAAGGGTGCCACTGCCACTGACTTTCAAACGCCCGGCTCCACCTCCATGTATAAAAACAGCGTGATGTGACGTGATTATGTCATGCTGATCGCACGCCCACCCATCACACCTGCCACATGCCCACCTCTCTCCTTCTATGCTATGCCAATGTCAGCCTCTGATGAGGATCAGCATGCAGCCAGCGTTCCTCTTAGGAAGGCAAATTCAATACTGGCAGGCGGCCGGCAGCAGCATTGACACGTCACTCGTTTTCCCAGCAGCAGCAGTACTAGTCTGCGACTGTCAGTGTCAGTGAGTTGCTGACTTGTAAGTAAGCTGCTGCAGCTTGCAGGGGAAAGAGAGGGGGAGCAGTGTAATTGCAGTGAGTGTCAGATGTTGTGGTGTGCCCCAAACAAACACCCCTGATGGCAATGTATCTGCTTTATTAGGATTGGTACAAAGGTGGATATTTTATATTGCGATGACCGTCAATAGATGATGCTAGACACGCCCCAAAAGGCAGTGCTAGACACACCCCTCCGATGGTGCACCCCCTAATAAAATGTGCTGCGCACGCCTATGGGGACGAGTCAGTCTCTGTCTTAATGCTGAACCATACTGCTTGATGATCACTGGATCCCAGGTTTTCACCCAATTTTACGTCCGATAATCTGTCTCCATTTGTAAGTATTAATCTGTCTCCATTTGTAAGTATTAAGTCTAATATTGCGTCTTTCCGAGTGGGCTCCCTCACCAATTGGTGGAGGGATGCTCCCTGAAGGGAATTTAAAATGTCCCTACTTCTAGTGGAACTAGCAACAGACACCTCCCAGTTTACATCAGGAAGATTAAAGTCTCCCATGATTATTACCTCTCCTTTTAATGCCATTTTAGTTATGTCCTGCAATAGGTTCTTGTCGAGTTCCTCTTCCTGACCTGGTGGCCTGTATATCACGCCAATACGAATAATCAACTTTTCCCCTGTTTCTATGGTCACCCAAAGGGCCTCAGTTTTTTCTTCAATACTTTGTATTAATGTAGTATTTATGTTTTTTTTTACATACATTGCTACCCCTACTTCGATTTTTCCCAATTCTGTCCTTCCTAAATAAAGTATATCCTGGTATAGCTATGTCCCAGTCATAATTTTCATTGTACCATGACTCTGTAATTGCCACAATGTCTAGATCATCCCTTGTCATTAATGCAGTTAGTTCTGGGATTTTATTTCCTAAGCTTCGGTCTGAGCAAAGCACCCATATGCGCATAAATAGACTTTAAAGTAGTTTCCTGTCTGCGATCAGCAGGATCCTTGAGGGCTGCCGTGTCCGGAGACGGCAGCACCACCTTCTTGGACAGGCGCGTTAAAGCCTTGTCCACCCTGGGAGAGGATTCCCAACGTACCCTGTCCTGTGCAGGAAAAGGATACGCCATAAGACCCCTTTTGGGAATCTGCAGTTTTTTATCTGGAGTTTCCCAAGCTTTTTCAAATAACTCGTTAAGCTCATGAGATGGGGGAAAGGTTACCTCATGTTTCTTTGCCTATCATTTAAGTAGGTCTGCTTTTCTCTCCTCAGTCCCACGATGCAGGGAGTCTGTTGCCAGCAGTGCTCCCTGGAAATAAAAAACCTAACAAAATTCTTTTTCAGAGAAACTCTGGAGAGCTCCCCTGTAATGCACCCAGTCTCCTCTGGGCACAGGATCTAACTGAGGTCTGGAGGAGGGGCATAGAGGGAGGAGCCAGTGCACACCCATTCTAAAGTCTTTAGAGTGCCCATGTCTCCTGCGGAGCCCGTCTATACCCCATGGTCCTTACGGAGTCCCCAGCATCCTCTAGGACGTAAGAGAAACGGGCATTGCATAAGGGACACCACTACTACGGGGTCTATATAAGGGGCACTACCAGTACAGTGGACATTGCATAATGAGCGCTACAACTGTGGGCATTGTATAAGAAGCGCCACTGTGGTGGGCATTATGTGTATTACAGGGTGCTACTACTGTGGGCATTATTACTATTGTGTGACCATGCCCCATTCTTTTGGAGACCACACCCCTTTTTTGCAGCGCGCACGCAATACCTTTATTACTTGGGCGCCGTGGGGAGGGGGGTGAGTTCCACCACCTCTCTAGGACCACTTTAAGCACTGCCACCCGCCCACTATGCAAGTACTCCTGCCGCAGCCAGAGGAGTGAGGGGCCGGGCATTCCACATATCCAGGCTGGCAGCCTCTCACTGCGCTGCTGCGGCTGGAGTATTTGCATAGTGGGCGGCATCCTGCTGGTACTAGTCCAACCTACCACGGAGCGCCTTACATTGAAGACCGGAGCTGCTGCGGAGTGTAGTGGGTATGATGGCTGAGAAACAGCTTCCAACCTCAGCTGCTGAGCCTGGACACTGGTGTCAGTAAGCAGGCTTAGGTAAGCAGGAGGGGGGCTGGCCAGCTCTGCTGCTGAGAGGCAGCCCCTGTGACCAATTCACTACTCACTTCCCTGTCTGCAGCCCACATATGAGCGTTCTCTTCAACCCCACACTGATACACACTGCCCCCTGCCCCTCACACACTGCACCCTGCCTCTCACACACTGCCCCAACACCCTGCCCCTCACACACTGAACCCTGCCTCTCGCACCCTGCCCCTCACACCCTGCACCCTGCCTCTCACACACTGCCCCCTATACCCTGCCCCTCACACACTGCCTCCTGCCCCGTCCACCTCACACGCTGCCTCCTGACCCTCACACCCTGTCACTCACACCCTGCCTCTCACACACTGCAATATGCCTCTCACACCCTGTCACTCACACGCTGCCTCCTGCCCCTCACACGCTGCCTCCTGCCCCCTCCACCTCTCACGCTGCCCCCTGCACCTCACACCTTGCCCCTCACACCCTGTCCCCTGCCCCTCATATACTGCAACCTGCTTCTCACACCCTGTCCCCTGCCTCTCACACCCTGTCCCTCACACGCTGCCTCCCGCCCCTCACACCCTGTCCCTCACACCCTGCCCCTCACACGCTGCCCCCTGCCCCGCACACACTGCCTCCTGCCCCCTCCACCTCACACGCTGCCTCTTGCACCTCACACCCTGCCCCTCATACCCTGTCCCCTGCCCCTCACACACTGCCTCCTGCCCCCTCTACCTCACACGCTGCCCCCTCCACCTCACACCCTGCCCCTCACACGCTGCCTCCTGCCCCTCACACCCTGTCCCTCACACCCTGCCCCTCACACGCTGCCCCCTGCCCCTCACACGCTGCCCCCTGCCCCTCACACACTGCCTCCTGCCCCCTCCACCTCACACGCTGCCCCCTGCACCTCACACCCTGTCCCCTGCCCCTCACACACTGCCTCCTGCCCCCTCTACCTGACACGCTGCCCCCTGCACCTCACACCCTGCCCCTCACACGCTGCCTCCAGCCCCTCACACCCTGTCCCTCACACCCTGTCCCTCACACCCTGCCCCTCACACGCCCCCTGCCCCTCACACACTGCCTCCTGCCCCTCCACCTCACACCCTGCACCTCACACCCTGCCCCTCACACCCTGTCCCTTGCCCCTCACACACTGCAACCTGCCTCTCACACCCTGTCCCCTGCCTCTCACACCCTGTCCCTCACACGCTGCCTCTCGCCCCTCACACCCTGTCCCTCACACCCTGTCCCTCACACCCTGCCCCTCACACCCTGCCCCCTGCCCCTCACACACTGCCTCCTGCCCCTCCACCTCACACGCTGCCCCCTGCACCTCACACCCTGCCCCTCACACCCTGTCCCCTGCCCCTCACACACTGCCTCCTGCCCCCTCTACCTCACACGCTGCCCCCTGCACCTAACACCCTGCCCCTCACACGCTGCCTCCTGCCCCTCACACCCTGTCCCTCACACCCTGCCCCTCACACGCTGCCCCTTGCCCCTCACACACTGCCTCCTGGCCCCTCCACCTCACACGCTGCCCCCTGCACCTCACACCCTGCCCCTCACACCCTGTCCCCTGCCCCTCACACACTGCCTCCAGCCCCCTCCACCTCACACACTGCCCCCTGCCCCTCACACCCTGCCCCTCACACCCTGCCCCTCACACCCTGCCCCCTGCCTCTCACACACTGCCCCTATACCCTGCCCCTCACACGCTGCCTCCTGCCCCCTCCACCTCACACGCTGCCCCGTGCACCTCACACCCTGCCCCTCACACGCTGCCTCCTGCCCCTCACACCCTGTCCCTCACACCCTGTCCCTCACACCCTGTCTCTCACACCCTGCCCCTCACACGCTGCCCCCTGCCCCTCACACACTGCCTCCTGCCCCTCCACCTCACACCCTGCACCTCACACCCTGCCCCTCACACCCTGTCCCTCGCCCCTCACACACTGCAACCTGCCTCTCACACCCTGTCCCCTGCCTCTCACACCCTGTCCCTCACACGCTGCCTCTCGCCCCTCACACCCTGTCCCTCACACCCTGCCCCTCACACACTGCCTCCTGCCCCTCCACCTCACACGCTGCCCCCTGCACCTCACACCCTGCCCCTCACACCCTGTCCCCTGCCCCTCACACACTGCCTCCTGCCCCCTCTACCTCACACGCTGCCCCCTGCACCTAACACCCTGCCCCTCACACGCTGCCTCCTGCCCCTCACACCCTGTCCCTCACACCCTGCCCCTCACACGCTGCCCCCTGCCCCTCACACGCTGCCCCCTGCCCCTCACACACTGCCTCCTGGCCCCTCCACCTCACACGCTGCCCCCTGCACCTCACACCCTGCCCCTCACACCCTGTCCCCTGCCCCTCACACACTGCCTCCAGCCCCCTCCACCTCACACACTGCCCCCTGCCCCTCACACCCTGCCCCTCACACCTTGCCCCCTGCCTCTCACACACTGCCCCTATACCCTGCCCCTCACACGCTGCCTCCTGCCCCCTCCACCTCACACGCTGCCCCGTGCACCTCACACCCTGCCCCTCACACCCTGTCCCCTGCCCCTCACACACTGCCTCCTGCCCCCTCCACCTCACACGCTGCCTCCTGCACCTCACACCTTGCCCTCTGCCTCTCACACACTGCCCCTATACCCTGCCCCTCACACGCTGCCCCCTGACCCTCACACGCTGCCCCCTGACCCTCACACACTGCCTCCTGCCCCCTCCACCTCACTCGCTGCCCCCTGCCCCTCACACCCTGTCCCCTGCCCCTCACACACTGCCTACAGACCCCTCCACCTCACACGCTGCCCCCTGCACCTCACACCCTGCCCCTCACAACCTGCCCCTCACACCCTGTCCCCTGCCCCTCACACACTGCCTCCTGCCCCCTCTACCTCACACGCTGCCCCCTGCACCTAACACCCTGCCCCTCACACGCTGCCTCCTGCCCCTCACACCCTGTCCCTCACACCCTGCCCCTCACACGCTGCCCCCTGCCCCTCACACACTGCCTCCTGGCCCCTCCACCTCACACGCTGCCCCCTGCACCTCACACCCTGCCCCTCACACCCTGTCCCCTGCCCCTCACACACTGCCTCCAGCCCCCTCCACCTCACACACTGCCCCCTGCCCCTCACACCCTGCCCCTCACACCCTGCCCCTCACACCTTGCCCCCTGCCTCTCACACACTGCCCCTATACCCTGCCCCTCACACGCTGCCTCCTGCCCCCTCCACCTCACACGCTGCCCCGTGCACCTCACACCCTGCCCCTCACACCCTGCCCCTCACACACTGCCTCCTGCCCCCTCCACCTCACACGCTGCCCCGTGCACCTCACACCCTGCCCCTCACACCCTGTCCCCTGCCCCTCACACACTGCCTCCTGCCCCCTCCACCTCACACGCTGCCTCCTGCACCTCACACCTTGCCCTCTGCCTCTCACACACTGCCCCTATACCCTGCCCCTCACACGCTGCCCCTGACCCTCACACGCTGCCCCCTGACCCTCACACACTGCCTCCTGCCCCCTCCACCTCACTCGCTGCCCCCTGCCCCTCACACCCTGTCCCCTGCCCCTCACACACTGCCTACAGACCCCTCCACCTCACACGCTGCCCCCTGCATCTCACACCCTGCCCCTCACAACCTGCCCCTCACACCCTGCCCCCTGCCTCTCACACACTGCCCCTATACCCTACCCCTCACACGCTGCCCCCTGCCCCTCACACGCTGCCCCCTGCCCCTCACACGCTGCCCCCTGCCCCTCAAACACTGCCTTCTGCCCCCTCCACCTCACATGCTGCCCCCTGCCTCTCACACGATGCCCCCTGCCCCTCACACACTGCCTTCTGCCCCATCCACCTCACACGCTGCCCCGTGCACCTCCCACCCTGCCCCTCACACCCTGTCCCCTGCCCCTCACACACTGCCTCCTGCCCCCTCCACCTCACACGCTGCCCCCTGCACCTCACACCTTGCCCCCTGCCTCTCACACACTGCCCCTATACCCTGCCCCTCACACGCTGCCCCCTGCCCCTCACACACTGCCTCCTGCCCCCTCCACCTCACACGCTGCCCCCTGCACCTCACACCCTGCCTCTCACACCCTGTCCCCTGCCCCTCACACGCTTCCCCCTGCCCCTCACACACAGCCCCCTGCCCCTCACACCCTGCCTCTCACACCCTGCCCCTCACACGCTGCCTCCTGCCCCTCACACACTGCCTCCTGCCCCCTCCACCTTACACCCTGCCCCCTGCCTCTCACACACTGCCCCTATGCCCTGCTCCTCACACGCTGCCCCCTGCCCCTCAGACGCTGCCCCCTGCCCCTCACACACTGTCCCTTGCCCCTCACCCACTGCCTCCTGCCCCCTCCACCTCACACGCTGCCCCCTGCACCTCACACCCTGTCCCCTGCCCCTCACACCCTGCCCCCTGCCTCTCACACACTGCCCCTATACCCTGCCCCTCACACGCTGCCCCCTGACCCTCACACACTGCCCCCTGTACCCAGCACCTCACACACTGCCCCCTGCACCTTGACCCTCACACGCTGCCCCCTGCCCCTTAAACAAAGCCCCCTGCACCCTGCACCTCACATGCACCGAAGCCGCACGCAAATGTACTTGCCCCTTCCATGGTGCCCCCCCTATCATTTTCTTCTGGATTCGCCCCTGGCCACACGCACCCAACACACATGCACACACACTCGTATGCACACACACACAGCACACATGCATGCATACACACAAACACGCATGCACATCCACAACATGGGGGCCACTGTATATGTACAGGTTAAATATAAATTTCCACCACTTTTTAGCATTAGCTGCATACATGAGAGCAGCCATCATCATCATCATCATCATCATCATCATCTCACACATTAGCCTGCTAAAATAGGTGTGGTGCCTCTGGACTGGCTGGGCTGGATGGCCTTAGTGTGGCATACCTTTACATTCTATTAACACTTTTCACTCATTCATTTTTAAACACTATTTCTCTATTTTAATTACATTTCATGTTTGTATCACCCTCTCTATAGCTTTGGCTTCCTAAATACTAATTTATTAACACTATAGTTTTTTCGCTGGTATGCTACGCTTGGCTTCCTGGCTTATGCTGGTGTTTTGGGGTGCCACACCCTGCACCTAGATATAGCACTAGGGACCCCAAATATACAGAGACGCCTTGATGCGGCTTTGGGGCTTATTCACACATTTGCGCAAATATGTGTAACGAAGATCTCTGAATTCTATTATTATGTGGGATTTATATCTGTTTACGGTTATCATTCAGGGTGCTGGGGGAAACAAATGCTCTGTTTAAACCAGTTTGATTTTTTTTGGTGGGGGCCCAAACCAACCAGTCATTTCAGTCACAGTCGTGTGGCAGACCCTGTCGCTGAAATGATGGGTTGGTTAAAGTGTGCATGTCCTGTTTATACAACATAAGGGTGGGTGGGAGGGCCCAAGGACAATTCCATCTTGCACCTCTTTTTCTTCTTTGCATCATGTGCTGTTTGGGGACTAGTTTTTTTAAAGTGCCATCCTGTCTGACACTGCAGTGCCACTCCAGGGGTTCTGCTGTATAAGTCCAGTCCAGTGGTGGTATCTTGTGCTGTCATAAGACCACTGGTGGTGTCCTGTGCTGTATATTATTTACTCCAAATAAAAGGTTTATATACATTACTTATATTATAATCTAAATAATTTTTACAGGGTTTTCCCTGTGTGGTGTAGGGGTACACTCGCTGCATATTATTATAATAGCTTCAAATAAATGGGTTATTATTATCTAAATAAATTTTACAGGCTTTGGTGTGTGTGTGTGTGTGTGTGTGTGTGTGTGTGTGTGTGTGTGTGTGTGGTTTAGGAGTACGCTCTCCTGTGCCACCAATATTGTGCATGTATTACATCTGGGCAAATTCCAGCACGTCCCATGTTGTTTGTGTCGGCCACTTGGGTCGCTTAGCTTAGTCATACAGCTACCTCATTACACCTCTTTTACTTCTTTGCATGATGTGCTGTTTGGGGCCTATTTTTTATATCTGCCATCCTGTCTGACACTGCAGTGCCACGCCTAGATGGGCCAGGTGTTTGTGCGGCACCCTTGTGTGGCTTAACTTATTCATATAGCCACCTCGGTGCACCTCTTTTTCTTCTTTGCATGATGTGCTGTTTGGGGACTAGTTTTTACATCTGCCATCCTGTCTGACACTGCAGTGCCACTCCTAGATGGACCAATTGTTTTTGTCGCTTAGCTTAGTCATACAGCTACCTCAATTTACCTCTTTTTCTTCTTTGCATGAGGTGCTGTTTGGGGACTAATTTTTGAATAGTGCCATCCTGTCTGCCACTGCAGTGCCACTCCTAGAAGGACCAGGTGTTTGTGCCGCACACTTGTGTCACTTAGCTTAGTCATACAGCAACCTCATTGCAACCTTTTAGCCTAAAAACAATATTGTGAGGTGTGAGGTGTTCAGAATGGACTGGAATTGAGTGGAAATTAATGTTATTGAGGTTAATAATATCGTAGGAGCAAAATTACCCCCAAATTCTGTGATTTTAGCTGTTTTTATTTTATTTCTTTTTTAAATATCATCCAGATCCAAAACCAAAACACGAGCGGGGAATTAGATGCAAAACACAAAACAGGAGAAGTGCCGCCGCACATCTCTAAATAATAGTTCAATAAGCATTTACAGTAACCTGAATCCAAATCAGTCATAAAATTCCAGATACATGATACAAACTACACACTTACAGAGACCTTTATATGTCACAATTGTGTATTTCCTTGCTCCCATATAATGTAAACAGCGCCCACATCAATACGACAGTGACTGGGTAATTATCTCGCTGCTACAGATACATTCTGCTCAGTGCCTGTTGTGTATGTTCTGTGTACTGTGATAATTTGTTGATAATCTTGACTATGGTTTCATAATTAAAACACCATCTGCTTGTTTGCGGCGTTACGTGTCAGCGCTTACATGTGAGTGGGCGGCGAGGGCGCTGGATTCCATTCTGTCTGTGCAGCATTTCTTGTAGCTGGTTACTGGCTGCTCCCAACATGACAGTGAGACCAGCATCAGCAAAGATCCCTGCACCAGTATAGTATTATTATTACTACTATTATTACTATTATTATTATTATTATTATTATTTATTATTAGCATCAGCAAAGATCCCTGCACCAGTATAGTATTATTATTACTACTATTATTACTATTATTATTATTATTTATTATTAGCATCAGCAAAGATCCCTGCACCAGTATAGTATTATTATTACTACTATTATTACTATTATTATTATTATTATTATTATTATTATTTATTATTAGCATCAGCAAAGATCCCTGCACCAGTATAGTATTATTACTATTATTATTATTATTATTATTATTATTTTTATTATTAGCATCAGCAAAGATCCCTGCACTAGTATAGTATTATTATTATTATTATTATTACTATTATTATTACTATTATTATTATTTATTATTAGCATCAGCAAAGATCCCTGCACCAGTATAGTATTATTACTATTATTATTATTATTATTTTTATTATTATTATTTATTATTAGCATCAGCAAAGATCCCTGCACTAGTATAGTATTATTATTATTATTATTATTATTATTATTATTATTATTATTACTATTATTATTACTATTATTATTATTTATTATTAGCATCAGCAAAGATCCCTGCACCAGTATAGTATTATTATTATTACTATTATTATTATTATTATTATTATTATTATCAGCAGTGTCAGCAAAGATCCCTGCACCAGTGTAACAGGAGGTAAAGTGTTATTATTATTATCATCTGCATCAACAAAGATCCCTGCACCAGTATAGTATTATTATTACTATTATTACTATTATTATTATTATCATCATCCGCATCAACAAAGATCCCTGCACCAGTATAGTATTATTATTATTATTATTATTATTATTACTATTATTATTATTATTGTTATTACCAGCATCAGCAAACATCCCTGCACCAGTGTAACAGGAGGCATAGTATTATTATTATTATTATTATCTGCATCAACAAAGATCCCTGCACCAATATAACAGGAGGAATAGTATTATTATTATTATTATTATTATTATTATTACCAGCATCAGCAAAGATCCCTGCACCAGTATAACAGGAAGCATAGTATTATTATTATTATTATTATTATTACTACCCCCAGCGTCAGCAAAGATCCCTGCACCAGTATAACAGGAGGCATAGTATTATTATTATTATTATTATTATTACCAGCGTCAGCAAAGATCCCTGCACCAGTATAACAAGAGGCATAGTATTATTATTATTATTATTATTATTATTACCAGCGTCAGCAAAGATCCCTGCACCAGTATAACAAGAGGCATAGTATTATTATTATTATTATTATTATTACCAGCGTCAGCAAAGATCCCTGCACCAGTATAACAAGAGGCATAGTATTATTATTATTATTACCACCAGCGTCAGCAAAGATCCCTGCACCAGTATAACAGGAATAGTATTATTATTATTACTACTATTATTTATTGTTATTATTATTACTATTTGTACAAAAAATGTGCCACCTACAGTGCCACAATACAGTATGAGTCAGAGATAATAATCTAACACTATGGTTTACTTTCGTCTACAGTATTACACAATATGTGTATGAGTCAGAAATAGTAATCGAAAACTGCAGTTTAATTTCACCAACAGTGTATGAGTCAGAAATAAATTATATAATTGTGGTATCACCTTCACCCACAGTGTCACACAATATGTGTATGAGTAGGAAATAAAATATACTACTGTGGTACCACCTTCACCCACAGTGCCACACAATACGTGTGTGCAACTGTGCATCAGAAATAGTAATCTAACACTGTGGTTTAATTTCACTAATAGTCTCGCACAATAAAGTGTATGAGTACGAAATAATAATATAGTGACCGGCAGTGTCACAGTACTTATGAAAAGAAAAGAAAAATGGTATAATAAACTGGGGTACAGCACAAACAAACATTTTTTTATTTTCATTTTACACTGGGGCGGAACCCCTGGACGGACTGACAGATCACCCCTGTACAGACACAGCAACCCTTGGATGTAAACTGGGGTACAGCACAGAAAAAATATATTTTTATTTTAAATTATAATATATATTAGTTTTATTTTTTTAACACTGGGGCAGAACCCCTGGATGGACAGACCGAGCACCCCTGGAGGACGCAGTAGCACCCCCTGGAGGACGCAGTAGCACCCCCTGGAGGACGCAGTAGCACCCCATGGACCGACAACAGTGCAACTTTGATGGACAACACAGCACAGACACGTCTGCACTGTACAAGCTCCATAGCCGGAGTGAAATGGCGCCGATCACCGGGGACCGTTATAGAATTCAAAACCCGCAAGGATCCGACAACAGAAGGATGGCATTTTGCCACATTTTGAGATCCCAGTTAGGTGGGAAAACCCGATCCAGACTTGCATCCCGGCCCGGGTCTGGAAGTTCAGGTGGGTCCGGTTCTCAGAGAATCGAACCCGCCCATCTCTAGGTGCAATGTGTCCAAGAGGGGGGCCACACCGCACACTCTGCATCCATGTTACACTTACAGTTCCGGAGTCCCGCAACGGGCGCTGCAGCCTCGGCAACAATCGCAGCAAAAATGGCCGCCGCACATACGCAGTAGTGAAATTAGTCACCGTAACATGTTTCCAGAGCCTTGCGCATGCACAGTAGACTCCGGCACAGTGCGCCGTGCAGAGTAGAAGGCCCACCCGGAGTCTGCACATGGGCCCCTTCTGCCCCTGCAGGTGAGTGTTGTTTCTATAACAGCCCCATTACATGAATATGAATAGAATGTAGAGATGTGCGGATCAGCGTCCTGTACACAAAGCCTATGGTCTGTATTCTGGTTATATGTACAAGAAAACGAGAGGAGTAAATGAGTCCTGATCTCTGTTTCTTGCCCTAGATAGAAGAAAGACCATATAGCACAACTATTATCCCAGTTCCTCCGGTACCACAGTTACCACCTGTGCACAAGCAGGGGAGCCTGGACCCACGCCGTGGTTCTGCGCTGTGTTTGTATCTGCAGATTTCCTTTGTTTGCACATTGCCTTCCCCAGCAGCCAGTCCCCCGCTCTCAGCGTTATTGCAGAACGGCTTCAGTAGCTGCCAGAGCTGTTTGGCTGTGGATGAATTTGGCACTGGGAACTTTAAATGGAGATATGTTTTCCATCAAAGTACAATAATATTTATTTGCTGCAGAAAAAAAAACTTCAGGATTTGAATGGAAATAACTAATTTACATTATTATTCTGCGGCAATAAAATCGCACTTGTAACGCAATTGAGGCAACATTTAATTACAAACTGCTGGTAATGTTACATTCATATAAAATGGCTTTTAGTGTTCTGCTTATAAATAGAGCAGAGATGAAGTTGCAGCGAGTTTGTATTATACACAGATCACAGCAGAATTTATGGAGAGGTTTTCATGTTACCCTCCTCCGTAAAGACTCAGCAATATCGGACGCTGCAACGTGACACAACGCGGATACTATAGGAGATCGCGGAGTATATTGTATAAATAAAACATTACAATAAAGTAAAATAATATTTCATACATAATCGCAGCATAATGTTTTATTAAATCCCGGGAGTTATTTTGTTCCTGTCCGTGTTGGAGTACTGAATATTATGTTTATAATTTCACCTAATAAAAATAAAACGCTGTTCGCGCTGATGCTGGGAACGTTTCTTTCTCTGAATAATTACATAATATTGAGCCGTGGAAACATTTGCTTTATTGTTGTAATATTTTAGACTAACAGATATTTATTCATATCGCCAGTGCCCTGCGCCGTGCGGATCATTTATCTGACTCTCGCAATACAATGTATAGGCGCAGCTCTAGAGCGCAATTTCACATGGGAGACAGCAAAGAGCCTGAAATCCCTCTAAAAACTCTTCTTCACCCAGAAGTATACAGAGAATATAGACAAGGAATTGGTGGCGGAGACATTATCTATGCATCCATTGTGGCAAAGTCAACCTAAGTAGATATCATTAGTGTGAGATATATAGAATACATATACAGCATGTGTGTGTGTGTATATATATATATATATATATATATATATACAGTATGTGTGTATATATATATATATATATATATATTTTAGTGATGAGCGGGTTTGGTTCCTCGGGATCCGAACCCCCCCGAATTTCACCCATTTTACACGGGTCCGAGGCAGCTTTCCGCCTTGCTCGGTTAACCAGAATGCGCCCAAACGTCATCATCCCGCTGTCGGATTCTCACGAGATTCGTATTCTATATAAGGAGCCGCGCGTCGCCGCCATTTTCACTCGTGCATTGGAGATTGAACGGATAGGACGTGGCAGCGTTCTCTCCCTGAAAAGCTCCGTAATCTGTGCTCAGTGTGCTGAAATTATCTGTGCTCAGTGTGCTGAAAATATCTACGTTCTCTGCCTGAAAATGCGCCATATCTGTGCTCAGTGTGCTGCAAATATCTGTGCTCAGTGTGCTGCATTGTGGGGACTGGGGACCACCAGTATAATAATATATACTTTTCTATAGCTTCTATACTGCTTGTCAGGACACATGTGTCACAGTTACACCGCTCTGTACGGATATATACAATAATATATATAAACTTCACACGTCAGATGCATCCGCACGCCACTCAAGCACACTTATCTTAGTAAATAAAGACACAACAACCGTAATTGGCGTGAAAGGGGTCTGATTTTTATTTTGACTGAGAGGAAGGCCTATTAATACTAAAACTAAGAATGCAGACTTCCCTCTCTAACTAAGGTGGCGGGGAGAAGAACGGTTAAGCATGATAAACAACTTAATAAGGGTGATCCAAAATTATATGACAAAATAGAGCAATAAACATATGTGTGTGAGGGGGCCTTCTGCCCCAGATGTTCCGGGATCGGCCTCCTGCCTCCATCCCAAACATCGGAAATCCAAAATCCAAGGCCAGGGGTTGACCTTCTGCCACTACCCCTGCCCACCAACAGTTGTAGGGACGGAGGTACGCTCCGCCCCCATGGGGTAAAAAATTGGGCCTCCGGCCCCGATATCCACACATGTTTATGGTCTATCATATGGGCCCACCAGGTACGGTGGTGCCCATCAATTAATACTAAGACTATAAAATACCTAAAAGTTCACCCGAACTTACTAACAATAAACTCCTTAAGTAAAACTAAAATAACCGTTCAGAAACCGGCCAACTGCCAGGTTACCAACCTGCCACCGCCACCTGAACCGAAAACTCAACTCACTAATAAAAGCATAACACGAAGAAAACTAAACTCAACCCAAACTAAATAAAACAGAACACAAAGCTAAAAAGACCTCAAGACCCGGCGCACCAGATCATTGCCACCCACGGCCGACAAGCCATATAAAGCGTGGGTCTAGCCGCCTTCCTGCAAAAGAAGGGTGTTACTGAGGTTAATAAATGAAATATGGTATGGAGAAAATGGGTAACCTAACCTGCGTCCCTAACAGGGGGGGTGGGGTGGGTCGCCCAATTTGACTTGGGGCGCACTGGGAGAAAAAGGCCTGATATAGCGTCTGACTGCACCAGACCTCCACCTACCTAGTGCCCGGACTTCGACTTCGGCCCAACCCGCCGCAGCGGCTGCTGAAGCAGCGCCGATGCGGAAAGAGTGAGTCCCATAGTCGGCCGGAGATAGACCCAGGTACAAAAGACAACGTCCCAAAATCGACTGGAATTGATATCTGGTCAACGGGGAACCGTCACTATGGACGAGCCACCCGGTGGGTGTTGGAGGCCGTACGGACGAATAAGCCTGGGCTGCGGCAACCGGACAAATGCCCCGCGCACGAGCCTAACCCATTCGAACCCACTGCCCCCCAGCCGGCTACGTCAGTCTTGGAGCGCTGAATCCGACACCACAAACCGTCGGGGCATACGACGACGTGGGCCGCCAGCATGGGCGAGGCAGAAGTTCGAGAGACGGACACCAGCTCACCCACCCTGAACGCACCGTGGAAGGCCATCGTAAAGGCCGCCATGAAGAGGCGTACCTCGTATCCCCGTATGGTATCCCCGTATCCTCGTATCGTGAGCGCTGAATCCTACACCCCAAACCGTCGGGGCGTACGTCGACGGCTTTTATGGACTGAAAGGAAGGCCAATTAAATCTAAACTGGGATGAAAAAAGTCCCTCTCTAACGAAGGGACGGTTGAAATATAAATCACACATAGCAGAAAGCGGACAGCACATGAAAATAAAATATCTCAAAAGTATAATTGAAATAATAACCTAAATGTTGGAGGGCCTTCTGCCCCCGATGTTCTGGGATCGGCCTTCTGCCACCATCCCTGAGGGCCTGCTGCCCAGATGTTCAGGGATCGGCCTTCTGCCACCATCCCAGACATCCCGAATCCAATGCAACTATGGGCCATCTGCCTTGTAAGGTGTCTTACCACTATGGCCCCTCTCCAGAAGGTAGCGACTCCACCGCTCCCAAGCGGACAGATAATCTGCGAAAGTTGCAGGAGCCAAAGACCTGTGGGCTAAATCCTCCAATCCGCACACAGAAGCAGGACAGAAGTCCCCTTGGATTAGAGCTGCAGGAGCCAACTGCCTAAACCACTGCTAGTTGCCGCGAGAAAGGGTATCATCAATTTCGTCGCGCTCGGCCGGGACATGCTTGGCTCGCAACGTAATGTCGTTCAACCCCGCATAGCAAGACTATCTGTGTGAAGACCCGCAGTCCGGCAAGGATGTGGACTCCTGCCTAATGATGGCAAAAACCACGCCCAAATTGTCGCACCAGCAGACCACCTGTTTGTTACGCCGGGCATAGCGCCAGAGCTCCAATGCGCCCAGTATGGGAAAAATATCCAGCAACAGCAAGAATCGCAAGCACCAGAGGCGGACGTGAAAAGCTCCAGGGAGGTGGTGAAACGAACTAGAAATCCGTCCCAAATACGTAAATCCCTCGAGTGCTAAACCAAGAAAATGAAGCGGGCGTTTAATCCCAACTGTCGCCCGTTCCAAGTTCCTACCGAAAAACCTTACCCATGGGGACAACGTTGCAAGCAAAAAGAAACAGGCCCAAGAAGGATTGAGCCTGTTGTAGAGTAAGCTTGCCCGCGGCGAGCCCATAGAGGATACCATCGTGAAGACGCAACACCTTGTCCCCAAGGAGCCTACAGAGACCACCGACCATATCCATCTGAATCCCGAGGTAAAACAAGGAGGCGCAGGGACCCTGCCAATGCCCTCTGCAGCAAGACGAGGCAGCGAACAGAGCCAGGTGGGCCGATCAAAAGAAAATCGTCCAAGTAGTACGAAATACCCTTCTCGCCCGTCGCCTGCTGCAGACCCCAGCGGAGGAAAGAACTGCACCTTTTGAAGTATGCGCAAGAGAGAGAAAAACCCACAGGGAGGCAGCGATCAATGTAGTAGCCATTATCCAGTTGAAAACCCATAAATCGAAAGGCGAAAGGGTGCAGCGGGATTAGCGAAACGCTGACTCGATGTCCAATTCACACATCACTGCCCCCGGACCAAACAACCAAATGGCGTCTATGGCCGAATCAAACTTTCAGAATGGCGTCTATGGCCGAATCAAACTTTCAGAATGGCGTCTATGGCCGAATCAAACTTTCAGATAGGTAAACGACCCTACCTGATAATAGGGCTAGCCTCATTAACCGATGACCCGAGAGGACAGGAAAGATGGATGAGACAAAATTCGCCCACGGACTTCTTGGGCACTATGCCTACGGGGGACAAGACCAAATCTGGTAAGGGGGGGGGGGGGGTTCCCGGAAAAAGCCTATCATCCTGCCCAACGACACTGCAGCCGCAACCTTCTGCCGGAGCATGGCCGGAAACTCCCGAGCCGAACGCAAGTTCGTACTGGCTCCGGGACCCGCCAGTCCATGTATCGGCAAGGGGAAACCAGATGCAAAACCCGAGTGTAAGAATAGGGCGTCCACCGGCCGCGGGTACCGTCGCAGCCAGGGTATGAGCGCCCGTAGTCTAACTGGGGTGGGGGCTGTGGCCAGCGCCTGGGGCCGCGGGTCTGCAGGCCGGAATTACCCCCGTGCCCTGGAGTGGGGCAGTCCTTGATCCCGTGGCCTCCGCCACAGCTGATGCAGGAGTGACAAAAAACGCTGCCGCCGCCTTAAGCCGCATTGGGCAGTATTGAAAGTGAAGCATTAACCATGCTCCGCGCTCGATGGACCCCCTCGAAAGCCGGCAAACTAGAGCAGGTCATTGAGCCCAATGTCCCGATGTACCACAGTCCTAAGCGCCGGCTGAACCCTATGGCAGCTCCGAGCACAATTCCACATCCTTTTTACCGAAGGTATAGATCTGCCGCCCGTGCTGTTTGCGCCGGAAGTCCTCATAGTAACGTCGCCAAGCCGACCCTTCGTACTTATGGTACAGCACGTGTATAAGGAAATGATGGCGCACGATGTTCAAGTGTTCGTCCGGGCGCGTCTGTAAGTAACACACCGCAAAGATCAACATGTACCTAACTCAAGTCGGGTAGGAGCGCAAAGCGTCCTCGCTGCACCGGCCCTTTTGCTTAGCCGAAAGCAAGGCTATACGAGCATAGCTAGTAAGAGCAAAATATTGACATATTGGCCCTTACGGATCTGCTCCCGGACCCAGGGCCGGAGACCACGGTGCACTGCCGTGTTGGTGCAGTGAACGGTGTCCGACGCAACCGACACGTGCGAGGTGGAAGAGGTGGAATACCGATGCTCGCTCCGTTTGCGACGCTTGACCCAGTGCAAAGCCGTAGGAGGAGGACACACCCTCTAAGGACGTGGAGGCAAGGGAAGAGTCCGTGCCCCAATTCCTATGCCTGTGTCTACTGCGCTCGCTGGAAACCCTACGCGTACTGCGCCCCCGCTAGAGGACCAGGACTGAGTACTCGATCTCAATCCGCTTCGGGGGAGTAACCGCGCTCCCCCGGGACCAGTCAGGGTCCGATGAAGACTAACCTGCACGAGAGGGTCCTCCATCGGTCCCTGCACCTGCCGGACGACTGGTGGATGCACCGACTGACTACAGATTTGTCCCGACGTCCACGGCTGGTGAGACAAAAGAGAGACATTGTTCCCATGCTCCCCCACCGGTCCCGCAGCCGCCGTGAGCGGGGCTGGCGGGGCGACCGTGGCCTCAGAGGACAGGAGTGGCGTAAGAGATCGCACAATGTTATCCGACAAAGAAACAGTGGCCAGCCCCAGTCCACCGGGCTCGGAGGACAACAAGGGAGCCACTGCTGACAATACAGCGGCACAAATGGTGGACAAGACGGTGGCGTCCACCAAGGGGGCAGCCGCCGGTGAAGGCGGCCGAAGATCAGACCCGACACACGAGTCGCGCGCCCCACGGGAGGTTCGCAAACCACCCGTCGGGAGCTAGGACCCAGAGGATCCATCACTGTAGGGTATCACGGCGTAGCCGTCCCGCTGTAATAAATCCTGCCATAACCGCCTGCGCCTCGCCCTCCTCCGATCCCGAACATTGGCCTAAGGACGAGATACTGGAGCATCGTCACTGCTAGAAAGGGGCAGCGCAATGTTCGACGGAGGGCTGTCCGCAGCAGCATAGGAAGAAGCAGTCTGGACACGGTGGAGGGGGGGGGACAGACCGCTCACCACCCGCCTGCGCACACCTTATGGGGTGAGTGACCGGCAGCCGGGGCTCCTGCCCGTGACCGGCAGGGGCCGCACGGCCACGACTGACTATAGAACTAAGCGCCGCGCGAAGGACCCACGGGCGGGCGTGGCGCGACCCCTACCGACGGGCCCTGCAAGGTCCGACGGCGGCAACAGGCCATCCGCAGCAGAAGAGTGGGCGCGTCGTCCCGCCCGGGCGCGGGAGGGCGCTGGCCGGGCTGGAGCCTGCATTTGATCATCTGCACCAGCGGGGGCAGGCCTAATATGGGCCCCCCTGGTGACCAAAGGAATGGCAGCACGCGCGCGCCGCACGGACCCATCGTGTCCGGCTGCCGCGCGACCCCCCACTGGAGCATTTTAGCATGGCCTGACCTTTTAAAAAATTCCCTAGTAAGGGATAAAACCCATGTCAAGTATTATAAAACAAAGTGCCTAACCATTAGGCCACCAAACAGCACATATATATCTGGAAGGCTGCCCCCTTGGCGGTAGGGAGTTGCCGAGCGGTAGGGCTGGAGCGCTGTCCCGGCCCACGTGACTCGTCCGTCCCAGGCAAGCCACCTCAGCCGCCCCCGGACCCCCGGCGCTCGTCCCCGGCCGCAGCTAGCGGCGGGGACGGAGACGGAAAGCGCGGATGGAAGTGTGCACGGGCGGGCGGCCGAGCCCGGCCGCGCACGCACTAGGTCTCCTGCACTGCAGGCGCGGCAGGCCTACCCCGGCCTGGCCGGGCCACATTGGAGACCATGAGCTGGGCGGGAGGGCCGGACGGGAGGGCCGCGCTGCGCCGGGGTCTAAGCTCATGTATGTGTAATACGAGCATTGACCACCGAGCTTATACGAAAAATACACGAGAGTTAACAGGGCACAAATGCTCTTACTATAAAAAATAAGAAAAAGACAGCAAAAGAAGAGACACAGGGGCAGACAGAAGGAAGATTAGGGAAAGAACAAGAGAGAAAAGAGCTAGGGAGATGAGATGAGAAGGAAATGAAACAAGTAATAGAAATGATTATACTTATCAGTCTCATGGAAAAAACTGGAAGAGGAAGGATGTCCTAGGTCTGAAGACTATATGTATGTCAGACCAGTCCCTATACAGAATCCAGCCAATCACAATCCAGGCAGTTTTCCTTAAGTTCCTCCCACAAAAACTGTAACCCCTTCCGTGCCAGCGTGTTGCATGAAGAGGCGTGCCGCAAGCCCAGACGGCAAGTTTACGCTGTTTCGGCCACATTCATGACCTACGCAGTCTTACTTTTCTATAGCTTCTATACTGCTTGTCAGGACACATGGTCACAGTTACACCGCTCTGTACTGATATATACAATAATATATATACTTTTCTATAGCTTCTATACTGCTTGTCAGGACACATGGTCACAGTTACACTGCTCTGTACTGATATATACAATAATATATATACTTTTCTATAGCTACTATACTGCTTGTCAGGACACATGGTCACAGATACACCGCTCTGTACTGATATATACAATAATATATGTACTTTTCTATAGCTTCTATACTGCTTGTCAGGACACATGGTCACAGATACACCGCTCTGTACTGATATATACAATAATATATATACTTTTCTATAGCTTCTATACTGCTTGTCAGGACACATGTGTCATAGTTACACCGCTTTGTACTGATATATACAATAATATATATACTTTTCTATAGCGTCTATACTGCTTGTCAGTACACGTGTCACAGTTACACTGCTCTGTACTGATATATACAATAATATATATACTTTTCTATAGCTTCTATACTGCTTGTCAGGACACATGTGTCATAGTTACACCGCTCTGTACTGATATATACAATAATATATAAACTTTTCTATAGCTTCTATACTGCTTGTCAGTACACGTGTCACAGTTACACTGCTCTGTACTGATATATACAATAATATATATACTTTTCTATAGCTTCTATACTGCTTGTCAGGACACATGTGTCATAGTTACACCGCTCTGTACTGATATATACAATAATATATAAACTTTTCTATAGCTTCTATACTGCTTGTCAGTACACGTGTCACAGTTACACTGCTCTGTACTGATATATACAATAATATATATACTTTTCTATAGCTTCTATACTGCTTGTCAGGACACATGGGTCACAGTTACACCGCTTTGTACTGATATATACAATAATATATATACTTTTCTATAGCTTCTATACTGCTTGTCAGTACACGTGTCACAGTTACACTGCTCTGTACTGATATATACAATAATATATATACTTTTCTATAGCCTCTATACTGCTTGTCAGGACACATGGTCACAGTTACACCGCTCTGTACTGATATATACAATAATATATATACTTTTCTATAGCCTCTATACTGCTTGTCAGGACACGTGTCACAGTTACACTGCTCTGTACTGATATATACAATAATATATATACTTTTCTATAGCTTCTATACTGCTTGTCAGTACACGTGTCACAGTTACACTGCTCTGTACTGATATATACAATAATATATATACTTTTCTATAGCTTCTATACTGCTTGTCAGTACACGTGTCACAGTTACACTGCTCTGTACTGATATATACAATAATATATATACTTTTCTATAGCTTCTATACTGCTTGTCAGGACACATGTGTCATAGTTACACCGCTCTGTACTGATATATACAATAATATATATACTTTTCTATAGCTTCTATACTGCTTGTCAGGACACATGGTCACAGTTACACCGCTCTGTACTGATATATACAGTAATATATATACTTTTCTATAGCTTCTATACTGCTTGTCAGGACACATGGTCACAGTTACACCGCTCTGTACTGATATATACAATAATATATATACTTTTCTATAGCTTCTATACTGCTTGTCAGGACACGTGTCACAGTTACACCGCTCTGTACTGATATATACAGTAATATATATACTTTTCTATAGCTTCTATACTGCTTGTCAGGACACGTGTCACAGTTACACCGCTCTGTACTGATATATACAATAATATATATACTTTTCTATAGCTTCTATACTGCTTGTCAGGACACATGGGTCACAGTTACACCGCTCTGTACTGATATATACAATAATATATATACTTTTCTATAACTTCTTTACTGCTTGTCAGGACACACGTGTCACAGTTACACCGCTCTGTACTGATATATACAATAATATATATACTTTTCTATAGCTTCTATACTGCTTGTCAGGGACACATGTGTCACAGTTACACCGCTCTGTACTGATATATACAATAATATATATACTTTTCTATAGCTTCTATACTGCTTGTCAGGGACACATGTGTCACAGTTACACCGCTCTGTACTGATATATACAATAATATATATACTTTTCTATAGCTTCTATACTGCTTGTCAGGACACGTGTCACAGTTACACTGCTCTGTACTGATATATACAATAATATATATACTTTTCTATAGCTTCTATACTGCTTGTCAGGACACGTGTCACAGTTACACTGCTCTGTACTGATATATACAGTAATATATATACTTTTCTATAGCTTCTATACTGCTTGTCAGGACACATGTGTCAGTTACACTGCTCTGTACTGATATATACAATAATATATATACTTTTCTATAGCTTCTATACTGCTTGTCAGGACACATGGGTCACAGTTACACTGCTCTGTACTGATATATACAATAATATATATACTTTTCTATAGCTTCTATACTGCTTGTCAGGACATGTGTCACAGTTACACCGCTCTGTACTGATATATACAATAATATATATACTTTTCTATAGCTTCTATACTGCTTGTCAGGACACATGGGTCACAGTTACACCGCTCTGTACTGATATATACAATAATATATACTTTTCTATAGCTTCTATACTGCTTGTCAGGACACATGGGTCACAGTTACACTGCTCTGTACTGATATATACAGTAATATATATACTTTTCTATAGCTTTTATACTGCTTGTCAGGACACATGGGTCACAGTTACACAGCTCTGTACTGATATATACAATAATATATATACTTTTCTATAGCTTCAATACTGCTTATCAGGACACATGTGTCACAGTTACACCGCTCTGTACTGATATATATAATAATATATATACTTTTCTATAGCTTCAATACTGCTTGTCAGGACACATGTTTCACAGTTACACCGCTCTGTACTGATATACAGTAATATATATACTTTTCTATAGCTTCTATACTGCTTGTCAGGATACATGGGTCACAGTTACACTGCTCTGTACTGATATATACAATAATATATATACTTTTCTATAGCTTCTATACTGCTTGTCAGGACACATGTGTCACAGTTACACCGCTCTGTACTGATATATACAATAATATATATACTTTTCTATAGCTTCTATACTGCTTGTCAGGACACATGTGTCACAGTTACACCGCTCTGTACTGATATATACAATAATATATATACTATTCTATAGCTTCTATACTGCTTGTCAGGACACATGGGTCACAGTTACACCGCTCTGTACTGATATATACAGTAATATATATACTTTTCTATAGCTTCTATACTGCTTGTCAGGACACATGTGTCACAGTTACACCACTCTGTACTGATATATACAATAATATATATACTTTTCTATAGCTTCTATACTGCTTGTCAGGACACATGTGTCACAGTTACACCGCTCTGTACTGATATATACAGTAATATATATACTATTCTATAGCTTCTATACTGCTTGTCAGGACACATGGTCACAGTTACACCGCTCTGTACTGATATATACAATAATATATATACTTTTCTATAGCTTCTATACTGCTTGTCAGGACACATGTGTCACAGTTACACCGCTCTGTACTGATATATACAATAATATATATACTTTTCTATAGCTTCTATATTGCTTGTCAGGACACATGGTCACAGTTACACCGCTCTGTACTGATATATACAATAATATATATACTTTTCTATAGCTTCTATACTGCTTGTCAGGACACATGTGTCAGTTACACCGCTCTGTACTGATATACAGTAATATATATACTTTTCTATAGCTTCTATACTGCTTGTCAGGACACATGGTCACAGTTACACCGCTCTGTACTGATATATACAATAATATATATACTTTTCTATAGCTTCTATACTGCTTGTCAGGACACGTGTCACAGTTACACTGCTCTGTACTGATATATACAATAATATATATACTTTTCTATAGCTTCTATACTGCCTATCAGGACACGTGTCACAGTTACACTGCTCTGTACTGATATATACAATAATATATATACTTTTCTATAGCTTCTATACTGCTTGTCAGGACACATGGTCACAGTTACACCGCTCTGTACTGATATATACAATAATATATATACTTTTCTATAGCTTCTATACTGCTTGTCAGGACACATGTGTCACAGTTACACCGCTCTGTACTGATATATACAATAATATATATACTATTCTATAGCTTCTATACTGCTTGTCAGGACACATGGGTCACAGTTACACTGCTCTGTACTGATATATACAGTAATATATATACTTTTCTATAGCTTCTATACTGCTTGTCAGGACACATGGGTCACAGTTACACCGCTCTGTACTGATACATACAATAATATATATACTTTTCTATAGCTTCCATACTGCTTGTCAGGACACATGGGTCACAGTTACACCGCTCTGTACTGATATATACAATAATATATATACTTTTCTATAGCTTCTATACTGCTTGTCAGGACACATGGGTCACAGTTACACTGCTCTGTACTGATATATACATTAATATATATACTTTTCTATAGCTGCTATACTGCTTGTCAGGACACATGGGTCACAGTTACATCGCTCTGTACTGATATATACAGTAATATATATACTTTTCTATAGCTTCTATACTGCTTGTCAGGACACGTGTCACAGTTAAACTGCTCTGTACTGATAAATACAATAATATATATACTTTTCTATAGCTTCTATACTGCTTGTCAGGACACGTGTCACAGTTACACTGCTCTGTACTGATATATACAATAATATATATACTATTCTATAGCTTCTATACTGCTTGTCAGCACACATGGTCACAGTTACACCGCTCTGTACTGATATATATATATACAGTATTATATATACTATTCTATAGCTTCTATACTGCTTGTCAGGACACATGGGTCACAGTTACACTGCTCTGTACTGATATATACAATAATATATATACTTTTTGTCACACGCCATAGGCGGCGTTCACCGCGCTTATGCCTGCGTGCCTGCTAGTCTGTGTTGCGGTCTCCACCTTCGGTGGTCCACAGGCTCCGGCGCCTGGCTGGCGCGGCTCCCGGCGGTTCCCCGGGGCAGGGGCGCCGACATGACATCCGGCATCACGTGGGCGGAGAGCAGGTGACGTCATCAGACTGTTCCGCCAATCCAGCGGAGGCGGGAGATTCAAAGGCAGACGCCGGGCAGCGCCTCGGCGCCCGAGTATCGTCTTTTCCCCTGAAGTGGATGCCAGTGCTTCTGTCCTCGGCGGATCTCTCTGCAGCATACCCCAGTGTCTCCGGCACTTCCAGGTGTCAGTTGTTGCACAGCTTCCAGCGTTCCCAGCCGCTGCTGGGTCCCACTGCGCTCTAGTCACCAGTGCTTCTTGGAGTCAGCGTGGGCTGCAGGTTAAACGTCGCTCTCAAGTTATACAAGTCCTCAGTGCCTTTAACCCTCGCTCTCAAGTTATACAAGTCCTCAGTGCCTTTAACCCTCGCTCTCAAGTTATACAAGTCCTCAGTGCCTTTAACCCTCGCTCACAAGTTATACAAGTCCTCAGTGCCTTTAACCCTCGCTCTCAAGTTATACAAGTCCTCAGTGCCTTTAACCCTCGCTCTCAAGTTATACAAGTCCTCAGTGTCTTTAACCCTCGCTCTCAAGTTATACAAATCCTCAGTGTCTTTAACCACCGCTCACAAGTTTTTCAAACCATCAGTGTCTTTAACCACCGCTGTCAAGTTCTTCAAATCATCAGTGTCTTAACCACCGCTCTCAAGTTCTTCAAATCTTCAGTGTCTAAACCACCGCTCTCAAGTTCTTCAAATCATCAGTGTCTTAACCACCGCTCTCAAGTTCTTCAAATCATCAGTGTCTTTAACCACCACTCTCAAGTTCTTCAAATCATCAGTGTCTTTAACCACCGCTCTCAAGCTCTTCAAATCATCAGTGTCTTTAACTAACGCTCTCAAGTTCTTCAACTCATCAGAGTCTTAATCACTGCTCTCAAGTTCTTCAAATCATTAGTGTCTTTTAACCACTGCTCTCAAGTTCTTCAGTCACCAGTATCTTTTACCATCACTCACAAGTACTTCCTGGACATTTCTCCATACGCTCCTTCTCTGTTATGTGACATTGTGTTTCTCTCATACTGCAATAAAGTCCTTTAATATTTTCACCAAGCTTTACTGTCAGAGTCCTGTATGAGGAAAACCTATATCAAGCCATTCCTGTTCCGACCCAACTGTGGTTCCTCTCCCTTACCATCGGGAGAACCCCCGAGTTCACAACACCCCCAACCTAGGTCAGTGACAGTATACTCAGGCCTCATGGACCCGGGGGATCGGAGCCCAGAGGCAAGTACCATCCAGGACTTAATTTCTCGAGTACAAAGTCAGGAAGCAGCACAGGGCCAGGTGATGCATTATCTCCAGGAATTATCTGGCCGGCTGGATCAAATTCAGACTTCTCTGGCTTCAGTAGTACCGGCCCCAGCTCCAGTACCCGCTCCAGTGGTTGTCTCTAGTAATATCCCATCCTCCTCTGAAACCAGGTCACGCCTTCAGCTCCCTACTCCTTCTCGCTATAATGGGAATCCAAAGAATTGCCGTGGTTTTCTCAATCAGTGCGAGGTACATTTTGAACTGCTTTCACATAACTTCCCTACTGATTGGTCCAAGGTGGCATACATTATTTCTTTGCTCGAGGGTTCAGCGCTGGATTGGGTGTCTCCATTATGGGAACGATCTGATCCATTGGTTTCTAGTTACACCAATTTCATTACGTCATTCCGGAGGATCTTTGATGAGCCCGGCAGGACGACCGCTGCCTCTGCAGACTTGCTTCGTGTCCGACAAGGCTCTCGTTCAGTAGGACAGTATGTGATTAACTTTCAGACCATAGCCTCAGAACTGCGCTGGAATAATGATGCACTTCGGGCTGCCTTTTGGAACGGGCTCTCCGATCGTCTAAAGGACGAGTTGGTCACTAGAGACTTGCCGGATTCTTTAGAACAGTTGATCTCGCTCTGTGTAAAGGTGGATCTTCACATGCAGGAACGAGGTTGAGAACGTAGTCGGTCAGATCGATCAAGGGTCCGATCTTTTCCGTCTAAGCAAACGATTATTCCAAGTCCTGATGAACCCATGCAGATTAATCGATCCCGGCTGTCCCCAGAAGAACGTCAATGTCGTCGTGAGGGTAGACTCTGCCTCTACTGTGGAGCCACGGATCACTTTCTCAAGTTTTACAAGTCTCGCCCGGGAAACGTGCAGTCCTAGCTTGTTCCGGAGGAGTCGAGCTAGGAGTTTCTTTTAAACCTTCTCCGCCAGTGGACTGTTTACTCTCCGTGGCTCTGTTCTCCGAGTCAATAGCCAAACCCGTTAAGGCTGGTCTCAGGGGCTGCAGGGAATTTTATTTCCCTTTCCTGTGCCCAGGTTCTGGGTTGTTAGCTAAGGTCGGTCGAACGACCTATTACGTTGATTGCTATCAATGGAACCCAAATTTCTAACGGTCTGATTTCAAGTCGTACAGTACCAATTAAACTGCAAGTGGGAGCCCTGCATCAAGAACACCTAGAGTTCCTAGTGATTCGGGAGATGCCCCACGATCTGGTTCTAGGCCTTCCTTGGCTTAAACTTCACTACCCTCACGTCGACTGGAGTTCGACACAAATAATATCTTGGAGTTCTTTTTGTCATTCAAATTGTCTCACCCCAGTGTATCCGCTCCATGTATCTTCCAAGTCAGATGAAGGGCTCATTCCGGAGGCCTATCGGGAGTTTTCAGACGTGTTCTCAGAGCAAGCGGCCGATCAGCTACCACCGCATAGACCCTGGGACTGCCCCATTGAGCTCATTCCGGGGAAAATGCGACCTCGGGGTCGCACTTATCCCTTATCATTTCCCGAGACCCAGGCTATGTCGGACTATATCAAGTCTAATCTACAGAAAGGATTCATCCGCCCCTCTACTACTCCGGCGGGGGCGGGTTTCTTTTTTGTGAAGAAGAAGGACGGAGGGCTGAGACCATGTATTGACTATCGTGGTCTAAATGATGTCACCATTAAGAATAAGTATCCTTTGCCGCTCATTACAGAGCTTTTTGATAGAGTTCGCGGAGCCCGAGTTTTCACCAAGCTTGATTTAAGGGGAGCTTATAATTTGATACGTATCCGACAGGGGGACGAATGGAAGACGGCCTTCAATAGCAGGGACGGGCATTACGAGTATCTGGTAATGCCGTTTGGCCTCAGCAACGCCCCTGCCATCTTCCAGGGATTCATTAACGAAGTCTTTCGGGATATGCTATACCTAAGTGTAGTGGTATATTTGGATGACATTCTGATATTTTCTAAAAATCTCACAGAGCACAGAGTACAGGTCAAAGAGGTACTTCTTCGATTGCGAGAGAATCATCTTTATGGCAAGATTTCCAAATGTACTTTTGAGGTTCCTTCTATTCCATTTCTTGGTTACATCATTTTGGGCACAGAGCTTCGTATGGATCCAGAGAAACTCACTGCCATCCGGGACTGGACTCAGCCTCTTTCCTTGAAAGCGGTACAACGATTTCTGGGCTTTGCAAATTACTACCGGAAATTCATAAAGGGATTCTCTACCATCGTGGCACCTATTACTGCCCTAACCAAGAAGGGTTCTGACCCAAGTCTTTGGTCCTCCGAAGCTGTAGCAGCGTTCGCTCAGTTAAAGGCAGCCTTTATGTCCGCTCTAGTACTTCAACAACCAAATTTTTCAAAACCTTCTTTTTTCAAAATTTTTTCAAAAACTCTTCTTGGAGGTTGATGCTTCCTCGGTAGGCATAGGTGCCGTGCTTTCACAGTATGCTCCAGATGGGAAGTTACATCCATGTGGTTTCCATTCTCGCAAATTCTCTCCTGCGGAACAGAATTACACCATTGGAGACAAAGAGCTTCTGTCAATAAAATCTGCCTTGGAGGAATGGAGATATATCTTTTGGAAGGTGCTAAACACCTAATTACAATTTTCACTGATCATAAGAATTTGCTGTACCTCAAGACGGCCCAGTGCTTGAATCCTCATCAAGCTAGATGGGCGCTCTTTTTTACCCGGTTTTCGTTTGTTATTAAGTATCGTGCTGGGAACACCAAGGCTGATGCTTTATCCCGTTCCTTAACAGCTTCGTATGAGGAGAATTCCGTTGAGAAGGCTTTGATTCTCAGTCCAGTTTCTATGTCAGCGGCTCCCACCGCTTTGGGTCCTCCTCCTGGGAGAATGTCTGTGCCAGCTAAATTCCGACCAAGGTTGTTGCAGTGGGCTCATGTTTCCAAGTTTTCCGGTCATCCTGGAGTTCAGAAGATGTGGGAGTTTCTACGAAGGTCTTACTGGTGGGACACTATGAAGAAGGATATTCAAGATTATGTCAACTCATGTCCTCAGTGTGCTCAGCACAAAATTCCTCGTTTGCCTCCTGCAGGGTTTTTGCATCCACTGTCCATTCCTCAGAGGCCTTAGACCCATGTCACCGAATTACCCCTCTCCAAGGATCACAATACTGTCTGGGTAATTATAGACCGTTTCTCTAAGATGGCACATTTTGTACCTTTGACTGGGTTACCATCAGCTACCAAGTTGGCTTTGTTATTTATCCGAGAACATTTCCGCCTGCACGGCTTACCTCAGGAAATCATCTCTGACCGGGGGGTACAATTCACTGCAAGATTCTGGAGAGCTCTCTGTATGGCCTTACAAATAAAACTCAAGTTTTCATCCGCATACCATCCACAAACCAATGGGCAAACTGAACGCGTCAATCAAGATTTAGAGACTTTTCTCCGTGTTTATCTTTCTCCCTCGCAAGATGATTGGGTGGAACTGTTGCCATGGGCCGAGTTTGCCCATAATCATCTGTACCACTCTTCGACTGGTGAGTCCCCATTTTTCATAAATTATGGGTTCCATCCTCAAGTTCCTGATTACCCATTTGTCCTCCGGAGGATGTTCCTGCTGCAGCCTCTACTCTTCAGCACTTCAGCCAAATTTGGAGTCGAGTTCATGCTAATCTCAAGAGAGTCTCCGGCCGCTATAAGTTCTTTGCGGATAGGAAGCGACGAGCAGCTCCCCAATACAAGGTTGGTGACAAGGTATGGCTTTCCACCCGCAACCTCCGGTTAAGGGTGCCCACTATGAAATTCGCGCCAAGGTTTATTGGTCCTTATCCCGTGTTACAAGTCCTGAACCCGGTTGTCTGCAAATTGGGATTGCCTTCCCACCTCCGGATACCAAACTCCTTTCATGTCTCTCTCCTTCGCCTTCTTATTTTAAACCGGTTCCATTTAAAGTCCCCGAGGCCAACCTCTGCAGAGTCTGAAGCTGGAACGGACTTTGAAATCAAAGCAATTCTTGATTCTCGTTATCTTCACAAGAATCTACAGTATTTGGTGGAGTGGAAAGGTTTTGGCCCCGAGGAGAGGAGCTTGGTCAAGGCTACTGAAGTGATGGCTCCCCGACTGGTGCGGATTTTCCATTCCAGACATCCAACAAAACCTGGAAAGTGTCCGGGGGCCACTCCTGGAGGAGGGGGTACTGTCACACGCCATAGGCGGCGTTCACCGCGCTTACCCCTGTGTGCCTGCTGGTCTGTGTTGCGGTCTCCGCCTTCGGTGGTCCACAGGCTCCGGCGCCTGGCTGGCGCGGCTCCCGGCGGTTCCCCGGGGCAGGGGCGCCGCTATGACACCCGGCATCACGTGGACGGGGAGCAGGTGACGTCATCAAACTGTTCCGCCAATCCAGCGGAGGCGGGAGATTCAAAGGCAGAAGCCGGGCAGCGCCTCGGCGCCTGAGTATCGTCTTTTCCCCTGAAGTGGATGCCAGTGCTTCTGTCCTCGGCGGATCTCTCTGCCGCATACCCCAGTGTCTCCGGCACTTCCAGGTGTCAGTTGTTGCACAGCTTCCAGCATTCCCAGCCACTGCGCTCTAGTCACCAGTGCTTCTTGGAGTCAGCGTGGGCTGCAGGTTAAGTGTCGATCTCAAGTTATACAAGTCCTCGGTGCCTTTAACCCTCGCTCACAAGTTATACAAGTCCTCAGTGCCTTTAACCCTCGCTTTCAAGTTATACAAGTCATCAGTGCCTTTAACCCTCGCTCTCAAGTTATACAAGTCCTCAGTGTCTTTAACCCTCGCTCACAAGTTCTTCAAACCATCAGTGTCTTTAACCACCGCTCTCAAGTTCTTCAAATCATCAGTGTCTTAACCAACGCTCTCAAGTTTTTAAAATCATCAGTGTCTTAACCACCGCTCTCAAGTTCTTCAAATCATCAGTGTCTTAACCACCGCTCTCAAGTTCTTCAAATCATCAGTGTCTTTAACCACCGCTCTCAAGTTCTTCAAATCATCAGTGTCTTTAACCACCACTCTCAAGTTCTTCAAATCATCAGTGTCTTTAACCACCGCTCTCAAGTTCTTCAACTCATCAGAGTCTTAATCACCGCTCTCAAGTTCTTCAAATCATTAGTGTCTTTTAACCACTGCTCTCAAGTTCTTCAGTCACCAGTATCTTTTACCATCACTCACAAGCACTTCCTGGACATTTCTCCATACGCTCCTTCTTTGTTATGTGACATTGTGTTGCTCTCTTCCTGCAATAAAGTCCTTTAATATTTTCACCAAGCTTTACTGTCAGAGTCCTGTATGAGGAAGACCTATATCAAGCCATCCATGTTCCGACCCAACTGTGGTTCCTCTCCCTTACCATCGGGAGAACCCCCGAGTTCACAACACCCCCAACCTAGGTCAGTGACACTTTTCTTATTTTCTATAGCTTCTATACTGCTTTTCAGGACACATGTGTCACAGTTACACTGCTCTGTACTGATATAAACAATAATATATATACTTTTCTATAGCTTCTATACTGCTTGTCAGGACACATGGTCACAGTTACACTGCTCTGTACTGATATATACTATAATATATATACTTTTCTATAGCTTCTATACTGCTTGTCAGGACACATGTGTCACAGTTACACCGCTCTGTACTGATATATACAATAATATATATACTATTCTATAGCTTCTATACTGCTTGTCAGGACACATGTGTCACAGTTACACTGCTCTGTACTGATATATACAATAATATATATACTTTTCTATAGCTTCTAGTATTAAAGTGCATCATTTTGGTGACCAACAGTACACATATATAGTACAGTACAGTAGGCCATTGCTATTGATATATTACTGGCATATAATTCCACACATTAAAAAATGGAGAACAAAAATGTGGAGGGTAAAATAGGGAAAGATCAAGATCCACTTCCACCTCGTGCTGAAGCTGCTGCCACTAGTCATGGCCGAGTCGATGAAATGCCATCAACGTCGTCTGCCAAGGCCGATGCCCAATGTCATAGTACAGAGCATGTAAAATCCAAAAAACAAAAGTTAAGTAAAATGACCCAAAATTCAAAATTAAAAGCGTCTGATGAGAAGCGTAAACTTGCCAATATGCCATTTACGACACGGAGTGGCAAGGAACGGCTGAGGCCCTGGCCTATGTTCATGGCTAGTGGTTCAGATTCACATGAGGATGGAAGCACTCATCCTCCCGCTAGAAAAATGAAAAGACTTAAGCTGGCAAAAGCACAGCAAAGAACTGTGCGTTCTTCTAAATCACAAATCACCAAGGAGAGTCCAATTGTGTCGGTTGCGATGCCTGACCTTCCCAACACTGGACGTGAAGAGCATGCGCCTTCCACCATTTGCACGCCCCCTGCAAGTGCTGGAAGGAGCACCCGCAGTCCAGTTCCTGATAGTCAAATTGAAGATGTCACTGTTGAAGTACACCAGGATGAGGATATGGGTGTTGCTGGCGCTGAGGAGGAAATTGACAAGGAGGATTTTGATGGTGAGGTTGTTTGTTTAAGTCAGACACCCGGGGAGACACCTGTTGTCCGTGGGACGAATATGGCCATTGACATGCCTGGTCAAATTACAAAAAAAATCACCTCTTCAGTGTGGAATTATTTTAACAGAAGTGCGGACAACAGGTGTCAAGCCGTGTGTTGCCTTTGTCAAGCTGTAATAAGTAGGGGTAAGGACGTTAACCACCTAGCAACATCCTCCCTTATACGTCACCTGGAGCGCATTCATCAGAAGTCATTGACAAGTTCAAAAACTTTGGGTGACAGCGGAAGCAGTCCACTGACAACTAAATCCCTTCCTCTTGTACCCAAGCTCCTGCAAACCACCCCACCAACTCCCTCAGTGTCAATTTGCTCCTAACACAGGAAAGCCAATAGTCCTGCAGGCCATGTCACTGTCAAGTCTGACGAGTCCTCTCCTGCCTGGGATTCCTCCGATGCATCCTTGAGTGTAACGACTACTGCTGCTGGCGCTGCTGTTGTTGCCGCTGGGAGTCGATTGTCATCCCAGAGGGGAAGTCGGAAGACCACTTGTACTACTTCCAGTAAGCAGTTGACTGTCCAACAGTCCTTTGTGAGGAAGATGAAATATCACAGCAGTCATCCTGCTGCATAGCGGATAACTCAGGTCTTGGCAGCCGCGGTGGTGTTAAACGTGTGTCCGGTATCCACCGTTCATTCACAGGGAATTAGAGAATTGCTTGAGGTACTGTGTCCCCGGTACTAAATACCATCTAGGTTCCATTTCTCTAGGCAGGCGATACCGTGAATGTACACAGACGTCAGAAAAAGAGTCACCAGTATCCTAAAAAATGCAGTTGTACCCAATGTCCACTTAACCACGGACATGTGGACAAGTGGAGCAGGGCAGACTCAGGACTATATGACTGTGACAGCCCACTGGGTAGATGTATTGCCTCCCGTAGCAAGAACAGCAGCGGCGGCACCAGTAGCAGCATCTCGCAAACGCCAACTCGTTCCTAGGCAGGCTACGCTTTGTATCACACAGCTGACAACCTCTTACGGAAACTGGGGAACATCATCGCAGAATGGCATACCCCAATTGGACTCTCCTTGGGATTTGTGACATCGGACAACGCCACCAATATTGTGCGTGCATTACATCTTGGCAAATTCCAGCACATCCCATGTTCTGCACAAAAAATTAATTGAACAATTAAATACATTGAATTTGGTGGTGCAGAATTTTTTAAAAAATGACAGGGGCATGCAAGAGATGCTGTCGGTGGCCAGAAGAATTGCAGGCCACTTTCGGCATTCAGCCACCGCGTGCCGAAGACTGGAGCACCAGCAAACACTCCTGAACCTGCCCCGCCATCATCTGAAGCAAGAGGTGGTAACGAGGTGGAATTCAACCCTCTATATGCTTCAGTGGATGAAGGAACAGCAAAAGGCCATTCAAGCCTATACATCTGCCTACGATATAGGCAAAGGAGGGGGAATGCACCTGACTCAAGCGCAGTGGAGAATGATTTCAACGTTGTGCAAGGTTCTCCAACCCTTTGAACTTGCCACACGTGAAGTCAGTTCAGACACTGCCAGCCTGAGTCAGGTCATTCCACTCATCAGGTTTATGCAGAAGAAGCTGGAGAGATTGAAGGAGGAGCTAAAATGGAGCGATTCCGCTAGGCATGTGGGACTTGTGGATGGAGCCCTTAATTCGCTTAACCAGGATTCACGGGTAGTCAATCTGTTGAAATCAGAGCACTACATTTTGGCCACCGTGCTCGATCCTAGGTTTAAAGCCTACGTTGTATCTCTCTTTCCGGCAGACACAAGTGTGCAGAGGTGCAAAGACCTGCTGGTGAGACATCTTTCAAGTCAAACGGAACGTGACCCGTCAACAGCTCCTCCTTCACATTCTCCCGCAACTGGGGCTGCGAGGAAAAGGCTAAGAATTCCGAGCCCACTCGCTGGCGGTGATGCAGGGCAGTCTGGAGCGAGTGCTGACATCTGGTGTGGACTGAAAGACCTGCCAACGATTACTGACATGTCGTCTACTGTCACTGCATATGATTCTGTCACCATTGAAAGAATGGTGGAGGATTATATGAGTGACCGCATCCAAGTAGGCACGTCAGACAGTCCCTACGTATACTGGCAGGAAAATTAGCCAATTTGGAGGCCCTTGCACAAACTGGCTTTATTTTACCTAAGTTGACCCCCCTCCAGTGTGTACTCCGAAAGACTGTTTAGTGCAGCCAGTCACCTTGTCAGCAGTCGGCGTACGAGGTTACTTCCAGAAAATGTGGAGAAGATGATGTTCATCAAAATTAATTATAATCAATTCCTCCGTGGAGACATTCACCAGCAATTGCCTCCAGAAAGTACACAGGGACCTGAGATGGTGGATTCCAGTGGGGACGAATTAATAATACTCTGTGAGGAGGGGGATGTACACAGTGAAAGGGGTGAGGAATTGGATGATGAGGTGGAGGTGGACATCTTGCCTCTGTAGAGCCAGTTTGTGCAAGGAGAGATTGATTGCTTCTTTTTTGGTGGGGGCCCAAACCAACCAGTCATTTCTGTCACTGACTTAGGTTGGGGGTGTTGTGAACTTGGGGGTTCTCCCGATGGTAGAGGAGAGGAACCACAGTTGGGTCGGAACAGGGATGGCTTAATATAGGTCTTCCTCATATAGGACTCTGACAGTAAAGCTTGGTGAAAATATTAAAGAACTTTATTGCAGGAAGGGAGCAACACAATGTCACATAGCAGAGAAGGAACGTATGGGAAATGTCCAGGCCTATAGGAGAACTTGTAAGCAATGCTGAGGATTCCAGGAAAAGAAGTACTTGTGAGTGTTGGTACAAGATAATAATGACTGAAGAACTTGTAAGTGATGTTTTTAAAGATACTGGTGATTTGAAGAACTGGTGAACGGTGGTTAAGGACTCTGACGATTTGAAACACTTGTGAGCGGTGGTTAAAGACACTGATGATTTGTATGACTTGAGAGTGGTGACTAAAGACACTGATGATTTATAAAACTTGAGAGCAGTGGTTAAAGACACTGATGATTTGTAGAACTTGAGAACGGTGGTTAAAGACACTGATGATTTGTAGAGATGAGCGGGTTCGGTTCCTCGGAATCCGAACCCCCCCGAACTTCAGCCTTTTTACACGGGTCCGAGGCAGACTCGGATCTTCCCGCCTTGCTCGGCTAACCCGAGCGCGCCCGAACGTCATCATCCCGCTGTCGGATTCTCGCGAGGCTCGTATTCTATCGCAAGACTCGGATTCTATATAAGGAGCCGCTCGTCGCCGCCATTTTCTCACACGTGCATTGAGATTGATAGGGAGAGGACGTGGCTGGCGTCCTCTCCGTTAGAATAGATAGAGACACTTGAGTTGATTACTTAGTAATTTTGGGGAGCATTAGGAGTACTCAGAGTGCAGAGTTTTGCTGATAGTTACTAGTGACTGACCACCACCAGTTTTATTTATTATTTAATATAATCCGTTCTCTGCCTGAAAAAAAACGATACACAGTCACATACCATATCTGTGCTCAGCCTCAGTGTGCTGCATGATAATATCATCTATGTATATCTGACTGTGCTGAGTGCTCACTGCTCACACAGCTGAATTGTGGGGGAGACTGGGGTGCAGTTATAGCAGGAGTACAGTGCACACTTTTGCTGCCAGTGTGACTGACCAGTGACCACCAGTATATTGTCTGCCTGAAAAAGTTAAACACTCCTGTGGTGTTTTTTTTTTTTATTCTATAAACGCATTCTGCTGACAGTGTCCAGCAGGTCCGTCATTCATTATATTATATAAATATTTACCTGCAGTAGTGTTATATTTTTTTTGTTCATCTCTATCATCTTTATCATCTCTATAATAGCAGACGCAGTACGGTAGTCCACGGCTGTAGCTACCTCTGTCTCGTCAGTGCTCGTCCATAATTGTATACCTACCTGTGGTGGGGTTTTTTTTTCTATCTTCTTCATACTAGTAGTTTAGGAGTCTGCTGACAGTGTCCAGCAGGTCCGTCATTATATTATATATACCGGCAGTAGTGATATATATATATTTTTTATATCATTATCATCTCTATACTAGCAGACGCAGTACGGTAGTCCACGGCTGTAGCTACCTCTGTGTCGTCAGTGCTCGTCCATAATTGTATACCTACCTGTGGTGGTTTTTTTTTTTCTATCTTCTTCATACTAGTAGTTTAGGAGTCTGCTGACAGTGTCCAGCAGGTCCGTCATTATATTATATATACCTGCAGTAGTGATATATATATATTTTTTATATCATTATCATCTCTATACTAGCAGACGCACTACGGTAGTCCACGGCTGTAGCTACCTCTGTGTCGTCAGTGCTCGTCCATAATTGTATACCTACCTGTGGTGGGGTTTTTTTTTCTATCTTCTTCATACTAGTAGTTTAGGAGTCTGCTGACAGTGTCCAGCAGGTCCGTCATTATATTATATATACCTGCAGTAGTGATATATATATATTTTTTATATCATTATCATCTCTATACTAGCAAAAGCAGTACGGCAGTCCACGGCTGTAGCTACCTCTGTGTCGTCAGTCACTCGTCATCCATAAGTATACTAGTATCCATCCATCTCCATTGTTTACCTGAGGTGCCTTTTAGTTGTGCCTATTAAAATATGGAGAACAAAAATGTTGAGGTTCCAAAAATAGGGAAAGATCAAGATCCACTTCCACCTCGTGCTGAAGCTGCTGCCACTAGTCATGGCCGAGACGATGAAATTCCATCAACGTCGTCTGCCAAGGCCGATGCCCAATGTCATAGTACAGAGCATGTAAAATCCAAAACACAAAATATCAGTAAAAAAAGGACTAAAAATCTAAAATAAAATCGTCGGAGGAGAAGCGTAAACTTGCCAATATGCCATTTACCACACGGAGTGGCAAGGAACGGCTGAGGCCCTGGCCTATGTTCATGGCTAGTGGTTCAGCTTCACATGAGGATGGAAGCACTCAGCCTCTCGCTAGAAAAATGAAAAGACTTAAGCTGGCAAAAGCACAGCAAAGAACTGTGGCCCTCATTCCGAGTTGATCGGTCGCAAGGCGAATTTAGCAGAGTTACACACGCTAAGCCGCCGCCTACTGGGAGTGAATCTTAGCTTCTTAAAATTGCGACCGATGTATTCGCAATATTGCGATTACTAACTACTTAGCAGTTTCTGAGTAGCTCCAGACTTACTCTGCCTGTGCGATCATTTCAGTGCTTGTCGTTCCTGGTTGACGTCACAAACACACCCAGCGTTCGCCCAGGCACTCCCACCGTTTCTTTGGCCACTCCTGCGTTTTTTCCGGAAACGGTAGCGTTTTCAGCCACACGCCCCTGAAACGCCGTGTTTCCGCCCAGTAACACCCATTTCCTGTCAATCACATTACGATCGCCGGAGCGAAGAAAAAGCCGTGAGTAAAAATACTTTCTTCATAGTAAAGTTACTTGGCGCAGTCGCAGTGCGAACTTTGCGCATGCGTACTAAGCGGATTTTCACTGCGATGCGATGAAAAAGAACGAGCGAACAACTCGGAATGAGGGCCAGTGCGTTCTTCGAAATCACAAATCCACAAGGAGAGTCTAATTGTGTCGGTTGCGATGCCTGACCTTCCCAACACTGGACGTGAAGAGCATGCGCCTTCCACCATTTGCACGCCCCCTGCAAGTGCTGGAAGGAGCACCCGCAGTCCAGTTCCTGATAGTCAGATTGAAGATGTCAGTGTTGAAGTACACCAGGATGAGGAGGATATGGGTGTTGCTGGCGCTGGGGAGGAAATTGACAAGGAGGATTCTGATGGTGAGGTGGTTTGTTTAAGTCAGGCACCCGGGGAGACACCTGTTGTCCGTGGGAGGAATATGGCCATTGACATGCCTGGTGAAAATACCAAAAAAATCAGCTCTTCGGTGTGGAAGTATTTCAACAGAAATGCGGACAACAGGTGTCAAGCCGTGTGTTGCCTTTGTCAAGCTGTAATAAGTAGGGGTAAGGACGTTAACCACCTCGGAACATCCTCCCTTATACGTCACCTGCAGCGCATTCATAATAAGTCAGTGACAAGTTCAAAAACTTTGGGTGACAGCGGAAGCAGTCCACTGACCAGTAAATCCCTTCCTCTTGTAACCAAGCTCACGCAAACCACCCCACCAACTCCCTCAGTGTCAATTTCCTCCTTCCCCAGGAATGCCAATAGTCCTGCAGGCCATGTCACTGGCAATTCTGACGAGTCCTCTCCTGCCTGGGATTCCTCCGATGCATCCTTGCGTGTAACGCCTACTGCTGCTGGCGCTGCTGTTGTTGCTGCTGGGAGTCGATGGTCATCCCAGAGGGGAAGTCGTAAGACGACTTTTACTACTTCCACCAAGCAATTGACTGTCCAACAGTCCTTTGCGAGGAAGATGAAATATCACAGCAGTCATCCTGCTGCAAAGCGGATAACTGAGGCCTTGGCATCCTGGGCGGTGAGAAACGTGGTTCCGGTATCCATCATTACTGCAGAGCCAACTATAGACTTGATTGAGGTACTGTGTCCCCGGTACCAAATACCATCTAGGTTCCATTTCTCTAGGCAGGCGATACCGAAAATGTACACAGACCTCAGAAAAAGACTCACCAGTGTCCTAAAAAATGCAGTTGTACCCAATGTCCACTTAACCACGGACATGTGGACAAGTGGAGCAGGGCAGACTCAGGACTATATGACTGTGACAGCCCACTGGGTAGATGTATTGACTCCCGCCGCAAGAACAGCAGCGGCGGCACCAGTAGCAGCATCTCGCAAACGCCAACTCTTTCCTAGGCAGGCTACGCTTTGTATCACCGCTTTCCAGAATACGCACACAGCTGAAAACTAGAGATGAGCGGGTTCGGTTTCTCTGAATCCGAACCCGCCCGAACTTCATGTTTTTTTACACTGGTCCGAGCGACTCGGATCTTCCCGCCTTGCTCGGTTAACCCGAGCGCGCCCGAACGTCATCATCACGCTGTCGGATTCTCGCGAGGCTCGGATTCTATCGCGAGACTCGGATTCTATATAAGGAGCCGCGCGTCGCGGCCATTTTCACACGTGCATTGAGATTGATAGGGAGAGGACGTGGCTGGCGTCCTCTCCATTTAGAAATTAAAATAGATAGGAGAGTGAGAGTGAGACACTTCATTTACTTACTGGAGCTTAGGAGGAGTTATACTAGTGACTGATGACCAGTGACCTGACCACCAGTGCAGTTTTATAATTTATTATTATTTAATAATCCGTTCTGTTCTTGTTCTCTGCCTGAAAAAAACGATACACAGTGACTCAGTCACACTCACATACCATATCTGTGCTCAGCCCAGTGTGCTGCATCATCTATGTATAATATCTGACTGTGCTCACACAGCTTAATTGTGGGGGAGACTGGGGAGCAGTTATAGGTTATAGCAGGAGCCAGGAGTACATATTAAACAGTGCACACTTTTGCTGCCAGAGTGCCACTGCCAGTGTGACTGACCACTGACCACTGTGACCAGTGACCTGACCACACTGACCACCAGTATAGTATATTGTGATTGAATGTCTGCCTGAAAAAGTACACTCATCGTGTGACTTGTGTGGTGTTTTTTTATTCTATAAAAATTAAAAAACTCATTCTGCTGACAGACAGTGTCCACTCCAGCAGGTCCGTCATTATATAATATATACCTGTCCGGCTGCAGTAGTGATATATATATATTTTTTATATCATTATTTATCATCCAGTCTACTAGCAGCAGACACAGTACGGTAGTTCACGGCTGTAGCTACCTCTGTGTCGGCACTCGGCAGTCCATCCATAATTGTATACCACCTACCCGTGGTTTTTTTTTTCTTTCTTCTTTATACATACTACATCTCATTATCATCCAGTCTATATTAGCAGCAGACACAGTACAGTACGGTAGTCTACGGCTGTAGCTACCTCTGTGTCGGCACTCGGCAGTCCATCCATAATTGTATACCACCTACCCGTGTTTTTTTTTTCTTTCTTCTTTATACATACTACATCTCATTATCAACCAGTCTATATTAGCAGCAGACACAGTACGGTAGTTCACGGCTGTAGCTACCTCTGTGTCGGCACTCGGCAGTCCATCCATAATTGTATACCACCTACCCGTTGTTTTTTTTTTCTTTCTTCTTTATACATACATACTACATCTCATTATCATCCAGTCTATATTAGCAGCAGACACAGTACAGTACGGTAGTCCACGGCTGTAGCTACCTCTGTGTCGGCACTCGGCAGTCCATCCATAATTGTATACCACCTACCCGTGGTTTTTTTTTTTCTTCTTTATACATACTACATCTCATTATCATCCAGTCTATATTAGCAGCAGACACAGTACAGTACGGTAGTCCACGGCTGTAGCTACCTCTGTGTCGGCACTCGGAACTCGGCAGTCCATCCATAATTGTATACCACCTACCCGTGGTTTTTTTTTTCTTTCTTCTTTATACATACTACATCTCATTATCAACCAGTCTATATTAGCAGCAGACACAGTACAGTATGGTAGTCCACGGCTGTAGCTACCTCTGTGTCGGCACTCGGCAGTCCATCCATAATTGTATACCACCTACCCGTGGTTTTTTTTTCTTTCTTCTTTATACATACTACATCTCATTATCATCCAGTCTATATTAGCAGCAGACACAGTACAGTACGGTAGTCCACGGCTGTAGCTACCTCTGTGTCGGCACTCGGCAGTCCATCCATAATTGTATACCACCTACCCGTGGTTTTTTTTTTCTTTCTTCTTTATACATACTACATCTCATTGTCATCCAGTCTATATTAGCAGCAGACACAGTACAGTACGGTAGTCCACGGCTGTAGCTACCTCTGTGTCGGCACTCGGCAGTCCATCCATAATTGTATACCACCTACCCGTGTTTTTTTTTTTCTTTCTTCTTTATACATACTTCATCTCATTATCAACCAGTCTATATTAGCAGCAGACACAGTACAGTACGGTAGTCCACGGCTGTAGCTACCTCTGTGTCGGCACTCGGCAGTCCATCCATAATTGTATACCACCTACCCGTGGTTTTTTTTTTCTTTCTTCTTTATACATACTACATCTCATTATCATCCAGTCTATATTAGCAGCAGACACAGTACAGTACGGTAGTCCACGGCTGTAGCTACCTCTGTGTCGGCACTCGGCAGTCCATCCATAATTGTATACCACCTACCCGTTTTTTTTTTCTTTCTTCTTTATACATACTACATCTCATTATCAACCAGTCTATATTAGCAGCAGACACAGTACAGTACGGTAGTCCACGGCTGTAGCTACCTCTGTGTCGGCACTCGGCAGTCCATCCATAAGTATACTAGTATCCATCCATCTCCATTGTTTACCTGAGGTGCCTTTTAGTTGTGCTATTAAAATATGGAGAACAAAAATGTTGAGGTTCCAAAATTAGGGAAAGATCAAGATCCACTTCCACCTCGTGCTGAAGCTGCTGCAACTAGTCATGGCCGAGACGATGAAATGCCAGCAACGTCGTCTGCCAAGGCCGATGCCCAATGTCATAGTACAGAGCATGTCAAATCCAAAACACCAAATATCAGTAAAAAAAGGACTCCAAAACCTAAAATAAAATTGTCGGAGGAGAAGCGTAAACTTGCCAATATGCCATTTACCACACGGAGTGGCAAGGAACGGCTGAGGCCCTGGCCTATGTTCATGGCTAGTGGTTCAGCTTCACATGAGGATGGAAGCACTCAGCCTCTCGCTAGAAAACTGAAAAGACTCAAGCTGGCAAAAGCACCGCAAAGAACTGTGCGTTCTTCGAAATCCCAAATCCACAAGGAGAGTCCAATTGTGTCGGTTGCGATGCCTGACCTTCCCAACACTGGACGTGAAGAGCATGCGCCTTCCACCATTTGCACGCCCCCTGCAAGTGCTGGAAGGAGCACCCGCAGTCCAGTTCCTGATAGTCAGATTGAAGATGTCAGTGTTGAAGTACACCAGGATGAGGAGGATATGGGTGTTGCTGGCGCTGGGGAGGAAATTGACAAGGAGGATTCTGATGGTGAGGTGGTTTGTTTAAGTCAGGCACCCGGGGAGACACCTGTTGTCCGTGGGAGGAATATGGCCGTTGACATGCCTGGTGAAAATACCAAAAAAATCAGCTCTTCAGTGTGGAGGTATTTCAACAGAAAAGCGGACAACAGGTGTCAAGCCGTGTGTTGCCTTTGTCAAGCTGTAATAAGTAGGGGTAAGGACGTTAACCACCTCGGAACATCCTCCCTTATACGTCACCTGCAGCGCATTCATAATAAGTCAGTGACAAGTTCAAAAACTTTGGGCGACAGCGGAAGCAGTCCACTGACCAGTAAATCCCTTCCTCTTGTAACCAAGCTCACGCAAACCACCCCACCAACTCCCTCAGTGTCAATTTCCTCCTTCCCCAGGAATGCCAATAGTCCTGCAGGCCATGTCACTGGCAATTCTGACGAGTCCTCTCCTGCCTGGGATTCCTCCGATGCATCCTTGCGTGTAACGCCTACTGCTGCTGGCGCTGCTGTTGTTGCTGCTGGGAGTCGATGGTCATCCCAGAGGGGAAGTCGTAAGCCCACTTGTACTACTTCCAGTAAGCAATTGACTGTCCAACAGTCCTTTGCGAGGAAGATGAAATATCACAGCAGTCATCCTGCTGCAAAGCGGATAACTGAGGCCTTGACAACTATGTTGGTGTTAGACGTGCGTCCGGTATCCGCCGTTAGTTCACAGGGAACTAGACAATTTATTAAGGCAGTGTGCCCCCGTTACCAAATACCATCTAGGTTCCACTTCTCTAGGCAGGCGATACCGAGAATGTACACGGACGTCAGAAAAAGACTCACCAGTGTCCTAAAAAATGCAGTTGTACCCAATGTCCACTTAACCACGGACATGTGGACAAGTGGAGCAGGGCAGGGTCAGGACTATATGACTGTGACAGCCCACTGGGTAGATGTATGGACTCCCGCCGCAAGAACAGCAGCGGCGGCACCAGTAGCAGCATCTCGCAAACGCCAACTCTTTCCTAGGCAGGCTACGCTTTGTATCACCGCTTTCCAGAATACGCACACAGCTGAAAACCTCTTACGGCAACTGAGGAAGATCATCGCGGAATGGCTTACCCCAATTGGACTCTCCTGTGGATTTGTGGCATCGGACAACGCCAGCAATATTGTGTGTGCATTAAATATGGGCAAATTCCAGCACGTCCCATGTTTTGCACATACCTTGAATTTGGTGGTGCAGAATTTTTTAAAAAACGACAGGGGCGTGCAAGAGATGCTGTCGGTGGCCAGAAGAATTGCGGGACACTTTCGGCGTACAGGCACCACGTACAGAAGACTGGAGCACCACCAAAAACTACTGAACCTGCCCTGCCATCATCTGAAGCAAGAAGTGGTAACGAGGTGGAATTCAATCCTCTATATGCTTCAGAGGTTGGAGGAGCAGCAAAAGGCCATTCAAGCCTATACAATTGAGCACGATATAGGAGGTGGAATGCACCTGTCTCAAGTGCAGTGGAGAATGATTTCAACGTTGTGCAAGGTTCTGATGCCCTTTGAACTTGCCACACGTGAAGTCAGTTCAGACACTGCCAGCCTGAGTCAGGTCATTCCCCTCATCAGGCTTTTGCAGAAGAAGCTGGAGACATTGAAGGAGGAGCTAACACGGAGCGATTCCGCTAGGCATGTGGGACTTGTGGATGGAGCCCTTAATTCGCTTAACAAGGATTCACGGGTGGTCAATCTGTTGAAATCAGAGCACTACATTTTGGCCACCGTGCTCGATCCTAGATTTAAAGCCTACCTTGGATCTCTCTTTCCGGCAGACACAAGTCTGCTGGGGTTGAAAGACCTGCTGGTGAGAAAATTGTCAAGTCAAGCGGAACGCGACCTGTCAACATCTCCTCCTTCACATTCTCCCGCAACTGGGGGTGCGAGGAAAAGGCTCAGAATTCCGAGCCCACCCGCTGGCGGTGATGCAGGGCAGTCTGGAGCGACTGCTGATGCTGACATCTGGTCCGGACTAAAGGACCTGACAACGATTACGGACATGTCGTCTACTGTCACTGCATATGATTCTCTCACCATTGAAAGAATGGTGGAGGATTATATGAGTGACCGCATCCAAGTAGGCACGTCACACAGTCCGTACTTATACTGGCAGGAAAAAGAGGCAATTTGGAGGCCCTTGCACAAACTGGCTTTATTCTACCTAAGTTGCCCTCCCACAAGTGTGTACTCCGAAAGAGTGTTTAGTGCCGCCGCTCACCTTGTCAGCAATCGGCGTACGAGGTTACATCCAGAAAATGTGGAGAAGATGATGTTCATTAAAATGAATTACAATCAATTCCTCCGTGGAGACATTGACCAGCAGCAATTGCCTCCACAAAGTACACAGGGAGCTGAGATGGTGGATTCCAGTGGGGACGAATTGATAATCTGTGAGGAGGGGGATGTACACGGTGATATATCGGAGGATGATGATGAGGTGGACATCTTGCCTCTGTAGAGCCAGTTTGTGCAAGGAGAGATTAATTGCTTCTTTTTTGGTGGGGGTCCAAACCAACCCGTCATTTCAGTCACAGTCGTGTGGCAGACCCTGTCACTGAAATGATGGGTTGGTTAAAGTGTGCATGTCCTGTTTATACAACATAAGGGTGGGTGGGAGGGCCCAAGGACAATTCCATCTTGCACCTCTTTTTTCTTTAATTTTTCTTTGCGTCATGTGCTGTTTGGGGAGGGTTTTTTGGAAGGGACATCCTGCGTGACACTGCAGTGCCACTCCTAGATGGGCCCGGTGTTTGTGTCGGCCACTAGGGTCGCTTATCTTACTCACACAGCTACCTCATTGCGCCTCTTTTTTTCTTTGCGTCATGTGCTGTTTGGGGAGGGTTTTTTGGAAGGGACATCCTGCGTGACACTGCAGTGACACTCCTAGATGGGCCCGGTGTTTGTGTCGGCCACTAGGGTCGCTTATCTTACTCACACAGCTACCTCATTGCGCCTCTTTTTTTCTTTGCGTCATGTGCTGTTTGGGGAGGGTTTTTTGGAAGGGACATCCTGCGTGACACTGCAGTGACACTCCTAGATGGGCCCGGTGTTTGTGTCGGCCACTAGGGTCGCTTATCTTACTCACACAGCTACCTCATTGCGCCTCTTTTTTTCTTTGCGTCATGTGCTGTTTGGGGAGGGTTTTTTGGAAGGGACATCCTGCGTGACACTGCAGTGACACTCCTAGATGGGCCCGGTGTTTGTGTCGGCCACTAGGGTCGCTTATCTTACTCACACAGCTACCTCATTGCGCCTCTTTTTTTCTTTGCGTCATGTGCTGTTTGGGGAGTGTTTTTTGGAAGGGACATCCTGCGTGACACTGCAGTGACACTCCTAGATGGGCCCGGTGTTTGTGTCGGCCACTAGGGTCGCTTATCTTACTCACACAGCTACCTCATTGCGCCTCTTTTTTTCTTTGCGTCATGTGCTGTTTGGGGAGGGTTTTTTGGAAGGGACATCCTGCGTGACACTGCAGTGACACTCCTAGATGGGCCCGGTGTTTGTGTCGGCCACTAGGGTCGCTTATCTTACTCACACAGCTACCTCATTGCGCCTCTTTTTTTCTTTGCTTCATGTGCTGTTTGGGGAGGGTTTTTTGGAAGGGACATCCTGCGTGACACTGCAGTGCCACTCCTAGATGGGCCCGGTGTTTGTGTCGGCCACTAGGGTCGCTTAGCTTAGTCATCCAGCGACCTAGGTGCAAATTTTAGGACTAAAAATAATATTGTGAGGTGTGAGGTATTCAGAATAGACTGAAAATGAGTGTAAATTATGGTTTTTGAGGTTAATAATACTTTGGGATCAAAATGACCCCCAAATTCTATGATTTAAGCTGTTTTTTAGTGTTTTTTGAAAAAAACACCCGAATCCAAAACACACCCGAATCCGACAAAAAAAATTCGGTGAGGTTTTGCCAAAACGCGGTCGAACCCAAAACACGGCCGCGGAACCGAACCCAAAACCAAAACACAAAACCCGAAAAATTTCCGGCGCTCATCTCTACTGAAAACCTCTTACGGCAACTGAGGAAGATCATCGCAGAATGGCTTACCCCAATTGGACTCTCCTGTGGATTTGTGGCATCGGACAACGCCAGCAATATTGTGTGTGCATTAAATATGGGCAAATTCCAGCACGTCCCATGTTTTGCACATACCTTGAATTTGGTGGTGCAGAATTATTTAAAAAACGAGAGGGGCGTGCAATAAATGCTGTCGGTGGCCAGAAGAATTGCGGGACACTTTCGGCGTACAGGCACCACGTACAGAAGACTGGAGCAACACCAAAAACGCCTGAACCTGCCCTGCCATCATCTGAAGCAAGAAGTGGTAACGAGGTGGAATTCAACCCTCTATATGCTTCAGAGGTTGGAGGAGCAGCAAAAGGCCATTCAAGCCTATACAACTGACCACGATATAGGAGGTGGAATGCACCTGTCTCAAGCGCAGTGGAGAATGATTTCAACGTTGTGCAAGGTTCTGCAACCTTTTGAACTTGCCACACGTGAAGTCAGTTCAGACACTGCCAGCCTGAGTCAGGTCATTCCCCTCATCAGGCTTTTGCTGAAGAAGCTGGAGACATTGAAGGAGGAGCTAACACGGAGCGATTCCGCTAGGCATGTGGGACTTGTGGATGGAGCCCTTAATTCGCTTAACAAGGATTCACGGGTGGTCAATCTGTTGAAATCAGAGCACTACATTTTGGCCACCGTGCTCGATCCTAGATTTAAAACCTACGTTGTATCTCTCTTTCCGGCAGACACAAGTCTGCAGGGGTTCAAAGAACTGCTGGTGAGAAAATTGTCAAGTCAAGCGGAACGCGACCTGTCAACATCTCCTCCTTCACATTCTCCCGCAACTGGGGGTGTGAGGAAAAGGCTCAGAATTCCGAGCCCACCCGCTGGCGGTGATGCAGGGCAGTCTGGAGCGACTGCTGATGCTGACATCTGGTCCGGACTGAAGGACCTGACAACGATTACGGACATGTCGTCTACTGTCACTGCATATGATTCTCTCACCATTGAAAGAATGGTGGAGGATTATATGAGTGACCGCATCCAAGTAGGCACGTCAGACAGTCCGTACGTATACTGGCAGGAAAAAGAGGCAATTTGGAGGCCCTTGCACAAACTGGCTTTATTCTACCTAAGTTGCCCTCCCACAAGTGTGTACTCCGAAAGAGTGTTTAGTGCCGCCGCTCACCTTGTCAGCAATCGGCGTAGGAGGTTACTTCCAGAAAATGTGGAGAAGATGATGTTCATTAAAATGAATTATAATCAATTCCTCCATGGAGACATTCACCAGCAGCAATTGCCTCCACAAAGTACACAGGGAGCTGTGATGGTGGATTCCAGTGGGGACGAATTGATAATCTGTGAGGAGGGGGATGTACACGGTGATGAATCGGAGGATGATGATGAGGTGGACATCTTGCCTCTGTAGAGCCAGTTTGTGCAAGGAGAGATTAATTGCTTCTTTTTTGGTGGGGGTCCAAACCAACCCGTCATTTCAGTCACAGTCGTGTGGCAGACCCTGTCACTGAAATGATGGGTTGGTTAAAGTGTGCATGTCCTGTTTATACAACATAAGGGTGGGTGGGAGGGCCCAAGGACAATTCCATCTTGCACCTCTTTTTTCTTTCATTTTTCTTTGTGTCATGTGCTGTTTGGGGAGTGTTTTTTGGAAGGGCCATCCTGCGTGACACTGCAGTGCCACTCCTAGATGGGCCAGGTGTTTGTGTCGGCCACTAGGGTCGCTTATCTCAGTCACACAGCTACCTCATTGCGCCTCTTTTTTTTCTTCTTTGCGTCATGTGCTGTTTGGGGAGTATTTTTTGGAAGGGCCATCCTGCGTGACACTGCAGTGCCACTCCTAGATGGGCCAGGTGTTTGTGTCGGCCACTAGGGTCACTTATCTTAGTCACACAGCTACCTCATTGCGCCTCTTTTTTTTCTTCTTTGCGTCATGTGCTGTTTGGGGAGTATTTTTTGGAAGGGCCATCCGGCCTGACACTGCAGTGCCACTCCTAGATGGGCCAGGTGTTTGTGTCGGCCACTAGGGTCGCTTAGCTTACTCACACAGCTACCTCATTGCGCCTCTTTTTTTCTTTGCGTCATTTGCTGTTTGGGGAGTGTTTTTTGGAAGGGCCATCCTGCGTGACACTGCAGTGCCACTCCTAGATGGGCCAGGTGTTTGTGTCGGCCACTAGGGTCACTTATCTTAGTCACACAGCTACCTCATTGCGCCTCTTTTTTTTCTTCTTTGCGTCATGTGCTGTTTTGGGGAGTATTTTTTGGAAGGGCCATCCGGCCTGACACTGCAGTGCCACTCCTAGATGGGCCAGGTGTTTGTGTCGGCCACTAGGGTCGCTTAGCTTACTCACACAGCTACCTCATTGCGCCTCTTTTTTTTCTTCTTTGCATCATGTGCTGTTTGGGGAGTGTTTTTTGGAAGGGCCATCCTGCGTGACACTGCAGTGCCACTCCTAGATGGGCCAGGTGTTTGTGTCGGCCACTTGGGTCGCTGAGCTTAGTCATCCAGTGACCTCAGTGCAAATTTTATGACTAAAAATAATATTGTGAGGTGTGAGGTGTTCAGAATAGACTGAAAATGAGTGGAAATTATGGTTATTGAGGTTAATAATACTTTGGGATCAAAATGACCCCCAAATTCTATGATTTAAGCTGTTTTTTAGGGTTTTTTGAAAAAAACACCCGAATCCAAAACACACCCGAATCCGACAAAAAAAAATTCGGTGAGGTTTTGCCAAAACGCGTTCGAACCCAAAACACGGCCACGGAACCGAACCCAAAACCAAAACACAAAACCCGAAAAATTTCCGGGGCACATCTCTAATGATTTGTAGAACTTGAGAACGGTGGTTAAAGACACTGATGATTTGTATGACTTGAGAGCGGTGATTAAAGACACTGATAATTTGTAGAACTTGAGAGCGGTGGTTAGAGACACTGGCAACTTGCAAAACTTGGGAGCGATGGTTAAAGACACTGATGATTTGTATGACTTGAGAGCGGTGATTAAAGACACTGATGATTTGTATGACTTGAGAGCGGTGATTAAAGACACTGACGATTTGTAGAACTTGAGAGCGGTGATTAGCCCGCAGTACACGCTGACTCCAAGAAGCACTGGTGACTGGATTGCAGAGAAACACACCAGCCGCAGTATACGCTGAACTGTGCAGCAACTGGCACCTGGAAGTGCCGGAGACACTAGGGTACGACTGCAGAGAGATACGTCGGGAACAAGAGCACTGGCATCCACATCAGGGAAAAAGACGATACTCAGACGCCGAGGCTCTGCCCGGCGTCTGACTTTGAATCTCGCGCCTCCGCTGGATTGGCGGAACAGTCTGATGACGTCACCTGCTCCCCGCCCACGTGATGCCGGGTGTCATGGCGGCGCCCCTGCCCCGGGGAACCACTGGGAGCCGCGCCAGCCAGACGCCGGAGCCTGTGGACCACCGAAGGTGGAGGCCGCAACACAGAACAGCAGGCACGCAGGAGTAAGCGCGGTGAACGCCGCCTATGGCATGTGACAGTACCCCCTCCTCCAGGAGTGGCCCCCGGACACTTTCCAGGTTTTGTCCGTTCCAGCTTCAGACTCTGCAGAGGTTGGCCTCGGGGACTTTAAATGGAACCGGTTTAAAATAAGGGGGTGAAGGAGAGAAACATGAAAGGAGTTTGGTATCCGGAGGTGGGTAGGCAATCCCAATTTGCAGACAACCGGATTCAGGACTTGTAACACGGGGTAAGGACCAATAAACTTTGGGGCGAACTTCATAGTGGGCACTCTTAACCGGAGGTTGCGGGTGGAGAGCCATACCCTGTCACCAACCTTGTATTGGGGAGCTGCTCGTCGCTTCCTATCCGCAAAGAACTTATAGCGGCCGGAGACTCTCTTGAGATTAGCATGAACTCGACTCAAAATTTGACTGAAGTGCCGAAGAGTAGAGGCTGCAGCAGGAACATCCTCCGGAGGACAAATGGGTAATTCAGGAACTTGAGGATGGAACCCATAATTAATGAAAAATGGGGACTCACCAGTCGAAGAGTGGTACAGATGATTATGGGCAAACTCGGCCCATGGCAACAGTTCCACCCAATCATCTTGCGAGGGAGAGAGATAAACATGGAGAAAAGTCTCTAAATCTTGATTGACGCGGTCAGTTTGCCCTTTTGGTCTGTGGATGGTAAGTGGAAGAAAACTTGAGTTTTATTTGTAAGGCCGTACAGAGAGCTCTCCAGAATCTTGCAGTGAATTGTACCCCCCGGTCAGAGACGATTTCCTGAGGTAAACCGTGCAGACGGAAATGTTCTCGGATAAATAACAAAGCCAACTTGGGCGCTGATGGCAACCCGGTCAAAGGTACAAAATGTGCCATCTTAGAGAAACGGTCGATAATTACCCAGACAGTATTGTGACCCTTGGAGAGGGGCAATTCAGTGACAAAGTCCATAGAGATATGGGTCCAAGGCCTCTGAGGAATGGACAGTGGATGCAACAACCCCGCAGGAGGCAAACGAGGAATTTTGTGCTGAGCACACTGAGGACATGAGTTGACATAATCTTGAATATCCTTCTTCATAGTGTCCCACCAGTAAGACCTTCGTAGAAACTCCCACATCTTTTGAACTCCAGGATGACCGGAACACTTGGAAATATGAGCCCACTGCAACAACCTTGGTCGAAATTGAGCTGGCACAGACATTCTCCCAGGAGGAGGACCCAGAGCGGTGGGAGCCGCCGACATAGAAACTGGACTGAGAATCAAAGCCTTCTCAACGGAATTCTCCTCATCCGAAGCTGTTAAGGAACGGGATAAAGCATCAGCCTTGGTGTTAAAAGTCCCAGCCCAGAACTTAATGACAAACGAAAACCGAGTAAAGAAGAGCGCCCATCTAGCTTGACGGGGATTCAAGCACTGGGCCGTCTTGAGGTACAGCAAATTCTTATGATCAGTGAAAATTGTAATTAGGTGTTTAGCACCTTCCAAAAGATATCTCCATTCCTCTAAGGCAGATTTTATTGCCAAAAGTTCTTTGTCTCCAATGGTGTAATTCTATTCCGCAGGAGAGAAATTGCGAGAATGGAAACCACATGGATGTAACTTCCCATCTGGAGCGTACTGCGAAAGCACGGCACCTATGCCTACCGTGGAAGCATCAACCTCCAAAAAGAATGGTTTTTAAAAATCTGGTTGCTAAAGTACTGGAGCGGACATAAAAGGTGCCTTTAACTGAGCGAACGCTGCTATAGCTTCGGAGGACCAATGACTTGGGTCAGAACCCTTCTTGGTTAGGGCAGTAATAGGTGCCACGATGGTAGAGAATCCCTTTATGAATTTCCGGTAGTAATTTGCAAAGCCCAGAAATCGTTGTATCGCTTTCAAAGAAAGAGGCTGAGTCTAGTCCCGGATGGCAGTGAGTTTCTCTGGATCCATACGAAGCTCCGTGCCCGAAATGATGTAACCAAGAAATGGAATAGAAGAAACCTCAAAGGTACATTTGGAAATCTTGCCATAAAGATGATTCTCTCGTAATCGAAGAAGTACCTCTTTGACCTGTATTCTGTGCTCTGTGAGATTTTTAGAAAATATCAGAATGTCATCCAAATATACCACGACACTTAGGTATAGCATATCCCGAAAGACTTTGTTAAGTAATCCCTGGAAGACGGCAGGAGCGTTGCTGAGGCCAAACAGCATTACCAGGTACTCGTAATGCCCGTCCCTGGTATTGAAGGCCGTCTTCCATTCGTCTCTCTGTCGGATACGTATCAAATTATAAGCTCCCCTTAAATCAAGTTTGGTGAAAACTCGGGCTCTGCGAACTCTATCAGAGAGCTCCGTAATGAGCGGCAAAGGATACTTATTCTTAATGGTGACATCATTTAGACCATGATAGTCAATACATGGTCTCAGCCCTCCGTCCTTCTTCTTCACAAAAAAGAAACCCGCCCCCGCCGGGGAGGTAGAGGGGTGGATGAATCCTTTCTGCAGATTAGACTTGATATAGTCCGACATAGCTTGGGTCTAGGGTAATGATAAGGGATAAGTGCGACCCCGAGGTGGCATTTTCCCCGGAATGAGCTCAATGGGACAGTCCCAGGGTCTATGCAGTGGTAGCAGATCGTCCGCATGCTCCGAGAACACGTCAGAAAACTCCCGATAGGCCTTTGGAATGAGCCCTTCATCTGACTTGGAAGATACACGGAGCGGATAGACAGGGGTGAGACAATTTGAATGACAAAAAGGACTCCAAGGTGTTATTTGTGTCGAACTCCAGTCGACGTGAGGGTTGTGAAGTTTAAGCCAAGGAAGGCCAAGAACCAGATCGTGGGGCATCTCCCGAATCACTAGGAACTCCAGATGTTCTTGATGCAGAGCTCCCACTTGCAGTTTGATTGGTACTGTACAACTTGAAATCAGACCGTTAGAAATTTGGGTACCATTGATAGCAGTCAACGTAATAGGCCGCTCGACCGACCGTAGCTGAAAACCCAGATTCTGAGCACAGGAAAGGGAAATAAAATTTCCTGCAGCCCCAGAGTCCAGCAGAGCCTTAACGGGTTTGGCTATTGACTCGGAGAACAGAGACACGGAGAGTAAACAGTCCACTGACGGAGAAGGTTTAGAAGAAACCCCTAGCTCAACTCCCCTGGAACAAGCTAGGACTGCCCGTTTCCCGGACGAGACTTGCAAAACTTGAGAAAATGATCCGCGGCTCCACAGTAGAGGCAGAGTCTACCCTCACGACGACGCTGACGTTCCTCTGGGGACAGCCGAGATCGATTAATCTGCATGGGTTCATCAGGACTTGGAATAACCGTTTGCTTAGACGGAAAAGATCGGACCCTTGATCGATCTGACCGACTACGTTCGCCACCTCATCCCTGCATGCGAAGATCCACCTTTACACAGAGCGAGATCAACTGTTCCAAAGAATCCGGCAAATCTCTAGTGACCAACTCGTCCTTTAGACGATCGGAGAGCCCGTTCCAAAAGGCAGCCCGAAGGGCTTCATTAGTCCAACGCAGTTCTGAGGCTATGGTCTGAAAATTAATCACATACTGTCCCACTGAACAAGAGCCTTGTCGGACACGAAGCAAGTCTGCAGAGGCAGCGGTCGTCCTGCCTGGCTCATCAAAAATCCTCCGGAATGACGCAATGAAATTGGTGTAACTAGAAACCAATGGATCAGATCGCTCCCATAACGGAGACACCCAATCCAACGCTGAACCCTCGAGCAAAGAAATAATGTATGCCACCTTGGACCGATCAGTAGGGAAGTTATGTGAAAGAAGTTCAAAGTGTACCTCGCACTGATTGAGAAAACCACGGCAATTCTTAGGATTCCCATTATAGCGAGAAGGAGTAGGGAGCTGAAGGCGTGACCTGGTTCCAGAGGAGGATGGAACATTACTAGAAACAACCACTGGAGCAGGTACTGGAGCTGGGGCCGGTACTACAGAAGCCAGAGAAGTCTGAATTTGATCCAGCCGGCCAGACAACTCCTGGAGATAATGCATCACCTGGCTCTGTGCTGCTTCCTGACTTTGGACTCGAGAACTCAAGTCCTGGATGGTACTTGCCTTTGGGCTCCGATCCCCCGGGTCCATGAGGCCTGAGTATACTGTCACTGACCTAGGTTGGGGGTGTTGTGAACTCGGGGGTTCTCCCGATGGTAGAGGAGAGGAACCACAGTTGGGTCGGAACAGGGATGGCTTAATATAGGTCTTCCTCATACAGGACTCTGACAGTAAAGCTTGGTGAAAATATTAAGGAACTTTATTGCAGGAAGAGAGCAACACAATGTCACATGGCAGAGAAGGAACGTATGTGAAATGTCCAGGCCTATAGGAGAACTTGTAAGCAATGCTGAGGATTCCAGGAAAATAAGTACTTGTGAGTGTTGGTACAAGATAATAATGACTGAAGAACTTGTAAGTGATGTTTTTAAAGATACTGGTGATTTGAAGAACTGGTGAACGGTGGTTAAGGACTCTGACGATTTGAAACACTTGTGAGCGGTGGTTAAAGACACTGATGATTTGTTTGACTTGAGAGTGGTGACTAAAGACACTGATGATTTATAAAACTTGAGAGCGGTGGTTAAGGACACTGATGATTTTTAGAACTTGAGAACGGTGCTTAAAGACACTGATGATTTGTATGACTTGAGAGTAGAGATGTGCACCGGAAATTTTTCGGGTTTTGTGTTTTGGTTTTGGGTTCGGTTCCGCGGCCGTGTTTTGGCAAAACCTCACCGAATTTTTTTTGTCGGATTCGGGTGTGTTTTGGATTCGGGTGTTTTTTTCAAAAAACCCTAAAAAACAGCTTAAATCATAGAATTTGGGGGTCATTTTGATCCCAAAGTATTATTAACCTCAATAACCATAATTTCCACTCATTTTCAGTCTGTTCTGAACACCTCACACCTCACAATATTATTTTTAGTCCTAAAATTTGCACCGAGGTCGCTGGATGACTAAGCTCAGCGACCCAAGTGGCCGACACAAACACCTGGCCCATCTAGGAGTGGCACTGCAGTGTCAGGCAGGATGGCCCTTCCAAAAAATACTCCCCAAACAGCACATGACGCAAAGAAGAAAAAAAAGAGGCGCAATGAGGTAGCTGTGTGACTAAGCTCAGCGACCCTAGTGGCCGACACAAACACCTGGCCCATCTAGGAGTGGCACTGCAGTGTCAGGCAGGATGGCCCTTCCAAAAAATACTCCCCAAACAGCACATGACGCAAAGAAGAAAAAAAAGAGGCGCAATGAGGTAGCTGTGTGACTAAGCTCAGCGACCCTAGTGGCCGACACAAACACCTGGCCCATCTAGGAGTGGCACTGCAGTGTCAGGCAGGATGGCCCTTCCAAAAAACACTCCCCAAACAGCACATGACGCAAAGAAAAAAAGAGGCGCAATGAGGTAGCTGTGTGAGTAAGCTCAGCGACCCTAGTGGCCGACACAAACACCTGGCCCATCTAGGAGTGGCACTGCAGTGTCACGCAGGATGGCCCTTCAAAAAAACACTCCCCAAACAGCACATGACGCAAAGAAAAAAAGAGGCGCAATGAGGTAGCTGTGTGAGTAAGCTAAGCGACCCTAGTGGCCGACACAAACACCTGGTCCATCTAGGAGTGGCACTGCAGTGTCACGCAGGATGGCCCTTCAAAAAAACACTCCCCAAACAGCACATGACGCAAAGAAAAAAAGAGGCGCAATGAGGTAGCTGTGTGACTAAGCTCAGCGACCCAAGTGGCCGACACAAACACCTGGCCCATCTAGGAGTGGCACTGCAGTGTCAGACAGGATGGCCCTTCCAAAAAATACTCCCCAAACAGCACATGACGCAAAGAAGAAAAAAAAGAGGCGCAATGAGGTAGCTGTGTGACTAAGCTCAGCGACCCTAGTGGCCGACACAAACACCTGGCCCATCTAAGAGTGGCACTGCAGTGTCAGGCAGGATGGCCCTTCCAAAAAACCTCCCCAAACAGCACATGACGCAAAGAAAAAAAGAGGCGCAATGAGGTAGCTGTGTGAGTAAGCTCAGCGACCCTAGTGGCCGACACTAACACCTGGCCCATCTAGGAGTGGCACTGCAGTGTCACGCAGGATGGCCCTTCAAAAAAACACTCCCCAAACAGCACATGACGCAAAGAAAAAAAGAGGCGCAATGAGGTAGCTGTGTGAGTAAGCTAAGCGACCCTAGTGGCCGACACAAACACCTGGCCCATCTTGGAGTGGCACTGCAGTGTCACGCAGGATGGCCCTTCAAAAAAACACTCCCCAAACAGCACATGACGCAAAGAAAAAAAGAGGCGCAATGAGGTAGCTGTGTGACTAAGCTCAGCGACCCAAGTGGCCGACACAAACACCTGGCCCATCTAGGAGTGGCACTGCAGTGTCAGGCAGGATGGCCCTTCCAAAAAATACTCCCCAAACAGCACATGACGCAAAGAAAAAAAGAGGCGCAATGAGGTAGCTGTGTGAGTAAGCTAAGCGACCCTAGTGGCCGACACAAACACCTTGCCCATCTAGGAGTGGCACTGCAGTGTCACGCAGGCTGGCCCTTCCAAAAAACACTCCCCAAACAGCACACGACGCAAAGAAAAATGAAAGAAAAAAGAGGTGCAAGATGGAATTGTCCTTGGGCCCTCCCACCCACCCTTATGTTGTATAAACAGGACATGCACACTTTAACCAACCCATCATTTCAGTGACAGGGTCTGCCACACGACTGTGACTGAAATGACGGGTTAGTTTGGACCCCCACCAAAAAAGAAGCAATTAATCTCTCCTTGCACAAACTGGCTCTACAGAGGCAAGATGTCCACCTCATCATCATCCTCCGATTCATCACCGTGTACATCCCCCTCCTCACAGATTATCAATTCGTCCCCACTGGAATCCACCATCTCAGCTCCCTGTGTACTTTGTGGAGGCAATTGCTGCTGGTGAATGTCTCCATGGAGGAATTGATTATAATTGATTTTAATGAACATCATCTTCTCCACATTTTCTGGAAGTAACCTCGTACGCCGATTGCTGACAAGGTGAGCGGCGGCACTAAACACTCTTTCGGAGTACACACTTGTGGGAGGGCAACTTAGGTAGAATAAAGCCAGTTTGCGCAAGGGCCTCCAAATTGCCTCTTTTTCCTGCCAGTATACGTACGGACTGTCTGACGTGCCTACTTGGATGCGGTCACTCATATAATCCTCCACCATTCTTTCAATGTTGAGAGAATCATATGCAGTGACAGTAGACGACATGTCCGTAATCGTTGTCAGGTCCTTCAGTCCGGACCAGATGTCAGCATCAGCAGTCGCTCCAGACTGCCCTGCATCACCGCCAGCGGGTGGGCTCGGAATTCTGAGCCTTTTCCTCGCACCCCCAGTTGCGGGAGAATGTTAAGGAGGAGATGTTGACAGGTCGCGTTCCGCTTGACTTGACAATTTTCTCACCAGCAGTTCTTTGAACCCCTGCAGACTTGTGTCTGCCGGAAAGAGAGATCCAAGGTAGGTTTTAAATCTAGGATCGAGCACGGTGGCCAAAATGTAGTGCTCTGATTTCAACAGATTGACCACCCGTGAATCCTTGTTAAGCGAATTAAGGGCTCCATCCACAAGTCCCACATGCCTAGCGGAATCGCTCTGTGTTAGCTCCTCCTTCAATGTCTCCAGCTTCTTCTGCAAAAGCCTGATGAGGGGAATGACCTGACTCAGGCTGGCAGTGTCTGAACTGACTTCACGTGTGGCAAGTTCAAAAGGTTGCAGAACCTTGCACAACGTTGAAATCATTCTCCACTGCGCTTGAGACAGGTGCATTCCACCTCCTATATCGTGCTCAGTTGTATAGGCTTGAATGGCCTTTTGCTGCTCCTCCAACCTCTGAAGCATATAGAGGGTTGAATTCAACCTCGTTACCACTTCTTGCTTCAGATGATGGCAGGGCAGGTTCAGGCGTTTTTGGTGTTGCTCCAGTCTTCTGTACGTGGTGCCGGTACGCCGAAAGTGTCCCGCAATTCTTCTGGCCACCGACAGCATCTCTTGCACGCCCCTCTCGTTTTTTAAATAATTCTGCACCACCAAATTCAAGGTATGTGCAAAACATGGGACGTGCTGGAATTTGCCCATATTTAATGCACACACAATATTGCTGGCGTTGTCCGATGCCACAAATCCACAGGAGAGTCCAATTGGGGTAAGCCATTCTGCGATGATCTTCCTCAGTTGCCGTAAGAGGTTTTTAGCTGTGTGTGTATTCTGGAAAGCGGTGATACAAAGCGTAGCCTGCCTAGGAAAGAGTTGGCGTTTGCGAGATGCTGCTACTGGTGCCGCCGCTGCTGTTCTTGCGGCGGGAGTCCATACATCTACCCAGTGGGCTGTCACAGTCATATAGTCCTGAGTCTGCCCTGCTCCACTTGTCCACATGTCCGTGGTTAAGTGGACATTGGGTACAGCTGCATTTTTTAGGACACTGGTGAGTCTTTTTCTGAGGTCTGTGTACATTTTCGGTATCGCCTGCCTAGAGAAATGGAACCTAGATGGTATTTGGTACCGGGGACACAGTACCTCAAACAAGTCTATAGTTGGCTCTGCAGTAATGATGGATACCGGAACCACGTTTCTCACCGTCCAGGATGCCAAGGCCTCAGTTATCCGCTTTGCAGCAGGATGACTGCTGTGATATTTCATCTTCCTCGCAAAGGACTGTTGGACAGTCAATTGCTTGGTGGAAGTAGTAAAAGTGGTCTTACGACTTCCCCTCTGGGATGACCATCGACTCCCAGCAGCAACAACAGCAGCGCCAGCAGCAGTAGGCGTTACACGCAAGGATGCATCGGAGGAATCCCAGGCAGGAGAGGACTCGTCAGAATTGCCAGTGACATGGCCTGCAGGACTATTGGCATTCCTGGGGAAGGAGGAAATTGACACTGAGGGAGTTGGTGGGGTGGTTTGCGTGAGCTTGGTTACAAGAGGAAGGGATTTACTGGTCAGTGGACTGCTTCCGCTGTCGCCCAAAGTTTTTGAACTTGTCACTGACTTATGATGAATGCGCTGCAGGTGACGTATAAGGGAGGATGTTCCGAGGTGGTTAATGTCCTTACCCCTACTTATTACAGCTTGACAAAGGCAACACACGGCTTGACAAATGTTGTCCACATTTCTGTTGAAATACTTCCACACCGAAGAGCTGATTTTTTGGGTATTTTCACCAGGCATGTCAATGGCCATATTCCTCCCACGGACAACAGGTGTCTCCCCAGGTGCCTGACTTAAACAAACCACCTCACCATCAGAATCCTCCTGGTCAATTTCCTCCCCAGCGCCAGCAACACCCATATCCTCCTCATCCTGGTGTACTTCAACACTGACATCTTCAATCTGACTATCAGGAACTGGACTGCGGGTGCTCCTTCCAGCACTTGCAGGGGGCGTGCAAATGGTGGAAGGCGCATGCTCTTCACGTCCAGTGTTGGGAAGGTCAGGCATCGCAACCGACACAATTGGACTCTCCTTGTGGATTTGTGATTTCGAAGAATGCACAGTTCTTTGCTGTGCTTTTGCCAGCTTAAGTCTTTTCATTTTTCTAGCGAGAGGCTGAGTGCTTCCATCCTCATGTGAAGCTGAACCACTAGCCATGAACATAGGCCAGGGCCTCAGCCGTTCCTTGCCACTCCGTGTGGTAAATGGCATATTGGCAAGTTTACGCTTCTCCTCCGAAGATTTTATTTTAGATTTTTGAGTCCTTTTTTTACTGATATTTGGTGTTTTGGATTTTACATGCTCTGTACTATGACATTGGGCATCGGCCTTGGCAGACAACGTTGATGGCATTTCATCGTCTCGGCCATGACTAGTGGCAGCAGCTTCAGCACGAGGTGGAAGTCGATCTTGATCTTTCCCTATTTTTGGAACCTCAACATTTTTGTTCTCCATATTTTAATAGGCACAACTAAAAGGCACCTCAGGTAAACAATGGAGATGGATGGATACTAGTATACTTATGGATGACGAGTGACTGCCGACACAGAGGTAGCTACAGCCGTGGACTACCGTACTGCGTCTGCTAGTATAGACTGGATGATAATGATATAAAAAATATATATATATCACTACTGCAGGACAGGTATATATTATATAATGACGGACCTGCTGGACACTGTCAGCAGCAGACTCCTAAACTACTAGTATGAAGAAGATAGAAAAAAAAAAACCACCACAGGTAGGTATACAATTATGGACGAGCACTGCCGACACAGAGGTAGCTACAGCCGTGGACTACCGTACTGCGTCTGCTAGTATAGACTGGATGATAATGATATAAACAATATATATATATATCACTACTGCAGGACAGGTATATATTATATAATGACGGACCTGCTGGACACTGTCAGCAGCAGACTCCTAAACTACTAGTATGAAGAAGATAGAAAAAAAAAACCACCACAGGTAGGTATACAATTATGGACGAGCACTGCCGACACAGAGGTAGCTACAGCCGTGGACTACCATACTGCGTCTGTTAGTATAGACTGGATGATAATGATATAAAAAATATATATATATCACTACTGCAGGACAGGTATATATTATATAATGACGGACCTGCTGGACACTGTCAGCAGCAGACTCCTAAACTTCTAGTATGAAGAAGATAGAAAAAAAAAAAAACCACCACAGGTAGGTATACAATTATGGACGAGCACTGCCGACACAGAGGTAGCTACAGCCGTGGACTACCGTACTGCGTCTGCTAGTATAGACTGGATGATAATGATATAAAAAATATATATATATCACTACTGCAGGACAGGTATATATTATATAATGACGGACCTGCTGGACACTGTCAGCAGCAGACTCCTAAACTACTAGTATGAAGAAGATATAAAAAAAAAAAAAACCACCACAGGTAGGTATACAATTATGGACGAGCACTGCCGACACAGAGGTAGCTACAGCCGTGGACTACCGTACTGCGTCTGCTAGTATAGACTGGATGATAATGATATAAAAAATATATATATATCACTATTGCAGGACAGGTATATATTATATAATGACGGACCTGCTGGACACTGTCAGCAGCAGACTCCTAAACTACTAGTATGAAGAAGATAGAAAAAAAAAAAACCACCACAGGTAGGTATACAATTATGGACGAGCACTGCCGACACAGAGGTAGCTACAGCCGTGGACTACCGTACTGCGTCTGCTAGTATAGACTGGATGATAATGATATAAAAAATATATATATATACCACTACTGCAGGTATATATTATAATATAATGAATGACGGACCTGCTGGACACTGTCTGTCAGCAGAATGCGTTTATAGAATAAAAAAAAAAAACACCACACGAGTGTTTAACTTTTTCAGGCAGACAATATACTGGTGGTCACTGGTCAGTCACACTGGCAGCAAAAGTGTGCACTGTTATGTACTCCTGCTATAACTGCTCCCCAGTCTCCCCCACAATTAAGCTGTGTGAGCAGTGAGCACTCAGCACAGTCAGATATACATAGATGATATTATCATGCAGCACACTGAGGCTGAGCACAGATATGGTATGTGACTGTGTATCGTTTTTTCCAGGCAGAGAACGGATTTTAAATAATAAATAAAACTAGTGATGAGCGGGTTCGGTTTCTCGGAAACCGAACCCCCCCGAACTTCACGCTTTTTACACGGGTCCGAGGCAGACTCGGATCTTCCCGCCTTGCTCGGTTAACCCGAGCGCGCCCGAACGTCATCATCCCGCTGTCAGATTCTCGCGAGGCTCGGATTCTATCGCGAGACTCGGATTCTATATAAGGAGCCGCGCGTCGCCGCCATTTTCACACGTGCATTGAGATTGATAGGGAGAGGACGTGGCTGGCGTCCTCTCCGTTTAGAGTAGACTAGAGAGTAGTAGAGACACTTGATTTACTAATTTTGGGGAGCATATTAGGAGTACTACTTGCTGATAGTGTGACCAGTGACCACCAGTTTAATTAATCCGTTCTCTGCCTGAAAAAAAACGATACACAGTGTGACACATACCATATCTGTGCTCAGCCTCAGTGTGCTGCATCATCTATGTAATACTGTATATCTGACTGTGCTGAGTGCTCACTGCTCACACAGCTTAATTGTGGGGGAGACTGGGGAGCAGTTATAGCAGGAGTACATATTTTAACAGTGCACACTTTTGCTGCCAGAGTGCCACTGCCAGTGTGACTGACCAGTGACCACTGACCACCAGTATATTGTGATTGTCTGCCTGAAAAAGTTAAACACTTGTTTTTATTCTATAAACGCATTCTGCTGACAGTGTCCAGCAGGTCCGTCATTATATAATATATACCTGTCCGGCTGTAGTAGTGATATATATATATTTTTTATATCATTATCATCCAGTCTATATTAGCACTGCAGCAGACGCAGTACGGTAGTCCACGGCTGTAGCTACCGCTGTGTCGGCAGTCGCTCGTCCATCCATAATTGTATACCACCTACCCGTGGTGTTTTTTTTTTTTCTATCTTCTTGATACTAGTAGCTTACTTTAGGAGTCTGCAGTGCTGAGCTGACAGTGTCCAGCAGGTCCGTCATTATATAATATATACTAGAGATGAGCGGGTTCGGTTTCTCTGAATCCGAACCCGCCAGAACTTCATGTTTTTTTTCACGAGTCCGAGCGACTCGGATCTTCCCGCCTTGCTCGGTTAACCCGAGCGCGCCCGAACGTCATCATGACGCTGTCGGATTCTCGCGAGGCTCGGATTCTATCGCGAGACTCGGATTCTATATAAGGAGCCGCGCGTCGCCGCCATTTTCACACGTGCATTGAGATTGATAGGGAGAGGACGTGGCTGGCGTCCTCTCCGTTTAGACACTTGATTTACTAATTTTGGGGAGCATTAGGAGTACTCAGTAGTGTACAGTGCAGAGTTTTGCTGATAGTGACCAGTGACCACCACTTTTATTTATAATCCGTTCTCTGCCTGAAAAAAGCGATACACAGCACACAGTGACTCAGTCACATACATACCATATCTGTGTGCACTGCTCAGGCTCAGGCCAGTGTGCTGCATCATCTATATATATTATATATCTGTCTGACTGCTCAGCTCACACAGCTTATAATTGTGGGGGAGACTGGGGAGCACTACTGCAGTGCCAGTTATAGGTTATAGCAGGAGCCAGGAGTACATAATATTATATTAAAATTAAACAGTGCACACTTTTGCTGCAGGAGTGCCACTGCCAGTGTGACTAGTGACCAGTGACCTGACCACCAGTATATAATATTAGTAGTATACTATCTCTTTATCAACCAGTCTATATTAGCAGCAGACACAGTACAGTGCGGTAGTTCACGGCTGTGGCTACCTCTGTGTCGGCACTCGGCAGCCCGTCCATAATTGTATATACCAGTGACCTAACCGTGGTTTTTTTTTCTTTCTTTATACATACATACTAGTTACGAGTATACTATCTCTTTATCAACCAGTCTATATATTAGCAGCAGACACAGTACAGTGCGGTAGTTCACGGCTGTGGCTACCTCTGTGTCGGCACTCGGCAGCCCGTCCATAATTGTATATACCAGTGACCTAACCGTGGTTTTTTTTTCTTTCTTTATACATACATACTAGTTACGAGTATACTATCTCTTTATCAACCAGTCTATATATTAGCAGCAGACACAGTACAGTGCGGTAGTTCACGGCTGTGGCTACCTCTGTGTCGGCACTCGGCAGCCCGTCCATAATTGTATACTAGTATCCAATCCATCCATCTCCATTGTTTACCTGAGGTGCCTTTTAGTTGTGCCTATTAAAATATGGAGAACAAAAATGTTGAGGTTCCAAAATTAGGGAAAGATCAAGATCCACTTCCACCTCGTGCTGAAGCTGCTGCCACTAGTCATGGCCGAGACGATGAAATGCCAGCAACGTCGTCTGCCAAGGCCGATGCCCAATGGCATAGTACAGAGCATGTCAAAACCAAAACACCAAATATCAGTAAAAAAAGGACTCCAAAACCTAAAATAAAATTGTCGGAGGAGAAGCGTAAACTTGCCAATATGCCATTTACCACACGGAGTGGCAAGGAACGGCTGAGGCCCTGGCCTATGTTCATGGCTAGTGGTTCAGCTTCACATGAGGATGGAAGCACTCAGCCTCTCGCTAGAAAACTGAAAAGACTCAAGCTGGCAAAAGCACCGCAAAGAACTGTGCGTTCTTTGAAATCCCAAATCCACAAGGAGAGTCCAATTGTGTCGGTTGCGATGCCTGACCTTCCCAACACTGGACGTGAAGAGCATGCGCCTTCCACCATTTGCACGCCCCCTGCAAGTGCTGGAAGGAGCACCCGCAGTCCAGTTCCTGATAGTCAGATTGAAGATGTCAGTGTTGAAGTACACCAGGATGAGGAGGATATGGGTGTTGCTGGCGCTGGGGAGGAAATTGACCAGGAGGATTCTGATGGTGAGGTGGTTTGTTTAAGTCAGGCACCCGGGGAGACACCTGTTGTCCGTGGGAGGAATATGGCCGTTGACATGCCAGGTGAAAATACCAAAAAAATCAGCTCTTCGGTGTGGAGGTATTTCACCAGAAATGCGGACAACAGGTGTCAAGCCGTGTGTTCCCTTTGTCAAGCTGTAATAAGTAGGGGTAAGGACGTTAACCACCTCGGAACATCCTCCCTTATACGTCACCTGCAGCGCATTCATAATAAGTCAGTGACAAGTTCAAAAACTTTGGGTGACAGCGGAAGCAGTCCACTGACCAGTAAATCCCTTCCTCTTGTAACCAAGCTCACGCAAACCACCCCACCAACTCCCTCAGTGTCAATTTCCTCCTTCCCCAGGAATGCCAATAGTCCTGCAGGCCATGTCACTGGCAAGTCTGACGAGTCCTCTCCTGCCTGGGATTCCTCCGATGCATCCTTGCGTGTAACGCCTACTGCTGCTGGCGCTGCTGTTGTTGCCGCTGGGAGTCGATGGTCATCCCAGAGGGGAAGTCGTAAGCCCACTTGTACTACTTCCAGTAAGCAATTGACTGTTCAACAGTCCTTTGCGAGGAAGATGAAATATCACAGCAGTCATCCTACTGCAAAGCGGATAACTGAGTCCTTGACAACTATGTTGGTGTTAGACGTGCGTCCGGTATCCGCCGTTAGTTCACAGGGAACTAGACAATTTATTGAGGCAGTGTGCCCCCGTTACCAAATACCATCTAGGTTCCACTTCTCTAGGCAGGCGATACCGAGAATGTACACGGACGTCAGAAAAAGACTCACCAGTCTCCTAAAAAATGCAGTTGTACCCAATGTCCACTTAACCACGGACATGTGGACAAGTGGAGCAGGGCAGGGTCAGGACTATATGACTGTGACAGCCCACTGGGTAGATGTATGGACTCCCGCCGCAAGAACAGCAGCGGCGGCACCAGTAGCAGCATCTCGCAAACGCCAACTCTTTCCTAGGCAGGCTACGCTTTGTATCACCGCTTTCCAGAATACGCACACAGCTGAAAACCTCTTACGGCAACTGAGGAAGATCATCGCGGAATGGCTTACCCCAATTGGACTCTCCTGTGGATTTGTGGCATCGGACAACGCCAGCAATATTGTGTGTGCATTAAATATGGGCAAATTCCAGCACGTCCCATGTTTTGCACATACCTTGAATTTGGTGGTGCAGAATTTTTTTTAAAACGACAGGGGCGTGCAAGAGATGCTGTCGGTGGCCAGAAAAATTGCGGGACACTTTCGGCGTACAGGCACCACGTACAGAAGACTGGAGCACCACCAAAAACTACTGAACCTGCCCTGCCATCATCTGAAGCAAGAAGTGGTAACGAGGTGGAATTCAACCCTCTATATGCTTCAGAGGTTGGAGGAGCAGCAAAAGGCCATTCAAGCCTATACAATTGAGCACGATATAGGAGATGGAATGCACCTGTCTCAAGTGCAGTGGAGAATGATTTCAACGTTGTGCAAGGTTCTGATGCCCTTTGAACTTGCCACACGTGAAGTCAGTTCAGACACTGCCAGCCTGAGTCAGGTCATTCCCCTCATCAGGCTTTTGCAGAAGAAGCTGGGGGCATTGAAGAAGGAGCTAAAAGGGAGCGATTCCGCTAGGCATGTGGGACTTGTGGATGCAGCCCTTAATTCGCTTAACAAGGATTCACGGGTGGTCAATCTGTTGAAATCAGAGCACTACATTTTGGCCACCGTGCTCGATCCTAGATTTAAAGCCTACCTTGGATCTCTCTTTCCGGCAGACACAGGTCTGCTGGGGTTGAAAGACCTGCTGGTGACAAAATTGTCAAGTCAAGCGGAACGCGACCTGTCAACATCTCCTCCTTCACATTCTCCCGCAACTGGGGGTGCGAGGAAAAGGCTCAGAATTCCGAGCCCACCCGCTGGCGGTGATGCAGGGCAGTCTGGAGCGACTGCTGATGCTGACATCTGGTCCGGACTGAAGGACCTGACAACGATTACGGACATGTCGTCTACTGTCACTGCATATGATTCTCTCAACATTGATAGAATGGTGGAGGATTATATGAGTGACCGCATCCAAGTAGGCACGTCACACAGTCCGTACTTATACTGGCAGGAAAAAGAGGCAATTTGGAGGCCCTTGCACAAACTGGCTTTATTCTACCTAAGTTGCCCTCCCACAAGTGTGTACTCCGAAAGAGTGTTTAGTGCCGCCGCTCACCTTGTCAGCAATCGGCGTACGAGGTTACATCCAGAAAATGTGGAGAAGATGATGTTCATTAAAATGAATTATAATCAATTCCTCCGCGGAGACATTGACCAGCAGCAATTGCCTCCACAAAGTACACAGGGAGCTGAGATGGTGGATTCCAGTGGGGACGAATTGATAATCTGTGAGGAGGGGGATGTACACGGTGATATATCGGAGGGTGAAGATGAGGTGGACATCTTGCCTCTGTAGAGCCAGTTTGTGCAAGGAGAGATTAATTGCTTCTTTTTTGGGGGGGGTCCAAACCAACCCGTCATATCAGTCACAGTCGTGTGGCAGACCCTGTCACTGAAATGATGGGTTGGTTAAAGTGTGCATGTCCTGTTTTGTTTATACAACATAAGGGTGGGTGGGAGGGCCCAAGGATAATTCCATCTTGCACCTCTTTTTTCTTTTCTTTTTCTTTGCATCATGTGCTGATTGGGGAGGGTTTTTTGGAAGGGACATCCTGCGTGACACTGCAGTGCCACTCCTAGATGGGCCCGGTGTTTGTGTCGGCCACTAGGGTCGCTAATCTTACTCACACAGCTACCTCATTGCGCCTCTTTTTTTCTTTGCGTCATGTGCTGTTTGGGGAGGGTTTTTTGGAAGGGACATCCTGCGTGACACTGCAGTGCCACTCCTAGATGTGCCCGGTGTTTGTGTCGGCCACTAGGGTCGCTAATCTTACTCACACAGCTACCTCATTGCGCCTCTTTTTTTCTTTGCGTCATGTGCTGTTTGGGGAGGGTTTTTTGGAAGGGACATCCTGCGTGACACTGCAGTGCCACTCCTAGATGGGCCCGGTGTTTGTGTCGGCCACTAGGGTCGCTAATCTTACTCACACAGTCAGCTACCTCATTGCGCCTCTTTTTTTCTTTGCGTCATGTGCTGTTTGGGGAGGGTTTTTTGGAAGGGCCATCCTGCGTGACACTGCAGTGCCACTCCTAGATGGGCCCGGTGTTTGTGTCGGCCACTAGGGTCGCTAATCTTACTCACACAGCTACCTCATTGCGCCTCTTTTTTTCTTTGCGTCATGTGCTGTTTGGGGAGGGTTTTTTTGGAAGGGCCATCCTGCGTGACACTGCAGTGCCACTCCTAGATGGGCCCGGTGTTTGTGTCGGCCACTAGGGTCGCTAATCTTACTCACACAGCTACCTCATTGCGCCTCTTTTTTTCTTTGCGTCATGTGCTGTTTGGGGAGGGTTTTTTGGAAGGGACATCCTGCGTGACACTGCAGTGCCACTCCTAGATGGGCCCGGTGTTTGTGTCGGCCACTAGGGTCGCTTATCTTACTCACACAGCGACCTCGGTGCAAATTTTAGGACTAAAAATAATATTGTGAGGTGTGAGGTATTCAGAATAGACTGAAAATGAGTGTAAATTATGGTTTTTGAGGTTAATAATACTTTGGGATCAAAATGACCCCCAAATTCTATGATTTAAGCTGTTTTTTAGTGTTTTTGGAAAAAAACACCCGAATCCAAAACACACCCGAATCCGACAAAAATAATTCGGTGAGGTTTTGCCAAAACGCGTTCGAACCCAAAACACGGCCGCGGAACCGAACCCAAAACCAAAACACAAAACCCGAAAAATTTCAGGCGCTCATCTCTAATATATACCTGTCCGGCTGCAGTAGTGATATATATATATTTTTTATATCATTATCATCCAGTCTATATTAGCAGCAGACGCAGTACGGTAGTCCACGGCTGTAGCTACCTCTGTGTCGGCAGTCGCTCGTCCATCCATAAGTATACTAGTATCCATCCATCTCCATTGTTTACCTGAGGTGCCTTTTAGTCGTGCCTATTAAAATATGGAGAACAAAAATGTTGAGGTTCCAAAAATAGGGAAAGATCAAGATCGACTTCCACCTCGTGCTGAAGCTGCTGCCACTAGTCATGGCCGAGACAATGAAATGCCAGCAACGTCGTCTGCCAAGGCCGATGCCCAATGTCATAGTACAGAGCATGTAAAATCCAAAACACCAAATATCAGTAAAAAAAGGACTCAAAAATCTAAAATAAAATTGTCAGAGCAGAAGCGTAAACTTGCCAATATGCCATTTACCACACGGAGTGGCAAGGAACGGCTGAGGCCCTGGCCTATGTTCATGGCTAGTGGTTCAGCTTCACATGAGGATGGAAGCACTCAGCCTCTCGCTAGAAAAATGAAAAGACTCAAGCTGGCTAAAAAGCACAGCAAAGAACTGTGCGTTCTTCGAAATCACAAATCCACAAGGAGAGTCCAATTGTGTCGTTTGCGATGCCTGACCTTCCCAACACTGGACGTGAAGAGCATGCGCCTTCCACCATTTGCACTCCCCCTGCAAGTGCTGGAAGGAGCACCCGCAGTCCAGTTCCTGATAGTCAGATTGAAGATGTCAGTGTTGAAGTACACCAGGATGAGGAGGATATGGGTGTTGCTGGCGCTGGGTAGGAAATTGACCAGGAGGATTCTGATGGTGAGGTGGTTTGTTTAAGTCAGGCACCCGGGGAGACACCTGTTGTCCGTGGGAGGAATAGGGCCATTGACATGCCTGGTGAAAATACCCAAAAAATCATCTCTTCGGTGTGGAAGTATTTCAACAGAAATGCGGACAACATTTGTCAAGCCGTGTGTTGCCTTTGTCAAGCTGTAATAAGTAGGGGTAAGGACGTTAACCACCTCGGAACATCCTCCCTTATACGTCACCTGCAGCGCATTCATCATAAGTCAGTGACAAGTTCAAAAACTTTGGGCGACAGCGGAAGCAGTCCACTGACCAGTAAATCCCTTCCTCTTGTAACCAAGCTCACGCAAACCACCCCACCAACTCCCTCAGTGTCAATTTCCTCCTTCCCCAGGAATGCCAATAGTCCTGCAGGCCATGTCACTGGCAATTCTGACGAGTCCTCTCCTGCCTGGGATTCCTCCGATGCATCCTTGCGTGTAACGCCTACTGCTGCTGGCGCTGCTGTTGTTGCTGCTGGGAGTCGATGGTCATCCCAGAGGGGAAGTCGTACTTGTAAGACCACTTTCACTACTTCCACCAAGCAATTGACTGTCCAACAGTCCTTTGCGAGGAAGATGAAATATCACAGCAGTCATCCTGCTGCAAAGCGGATAACTGAGGCCTTGGCATCCTGGGCGGTGAGAAACATGGTTCCGGTATCCATCATTACTGCAGAGCCAACTAGAGACTTGTTGGAGGTACTGTGTCCCCGGTACCAAATACCATCTAGGTTCCATTTCTCTAGGCAGGCGATACCGAAAATGTACACAGACCTCAGAAAAAGACTCACCAGTGTCCTAAAAAATGCAGTTGTACCCAATGTCCACTTAACCACGGACATGTGGACAAGTGGAGCAGGGCAGGCTCAGGACTATATGACTGTGACAGCCCACTGGGTAGATGTATGGACTCCCGCCGCAAGAACAGCAGCGGCGGCACCAGTAGCAGCATCTCGCAAACGCCAACTCTTTCCTAGGCAGGCTACGCTTTGTATCACCGCTTTCCAGAATACGCACACAGCTAAAAACCTCTTACGGCAACTGAGGAAGATCATCGCAGAATGGCTTACCCCAATTGGACTCTCCTGTGGATTTGTGGCATCGGACAACGCCAGCAATATTGTGTGTGCATTAAATATGGGCAAATTCCAGCACGTCCCATGTTTTGCACATACCTTGAATTTGGTGGTGCAGAATTATTTAAAAAACGAGAGGGGCGTGCAAGAGATGCTGTCGGTGGCCAGAAGAATTGCGGGACACTTTCGGCGTACAGGCACCACGTACAGAAGACTGGAGCACCACCAAAAACGCCTGAACCTGCCCTGCCATCATCTGAAGCAAGAAGTGGTAACGAGGTGGAATTCAACCCTCTATATGCTTCAGAGGTTGGAGGAGCAGCAAAAGGCCATTCAAGCCTATACAACTGAGCACGATATAGGAGGTGGAATGCACCTGTCTCAAGCGCAGTGGAGAATGATTTCAACGTTGTGCAAGGTTCTGCAACCTTTTAAACTTGCCACACGTGAAGTCAGTTCAGACACTGCCAGCCTGAGTCAGGTCATTCCCCTCATCAGGCTTTTGCAGAAGAAGCTGGAGACATTGAAGGAGGAGCTAACACAGAGCGATTCCGCTAGGCATGTGGGACTTGTGGATGGAGCCCTTAATTCGCTTAACAAGGATTCACGGGTGGTCAATCTGTTGAAATCAGAGCACTACATTTTGGCCACCGTGCTCGATCCTAGATTTAAAACCTACCTTGGATCTCTCTTTCCGGCAGACACAGGTCTGCTGGGGTTCAAAGAACTGCTGGTGACAAAATTGTCAAGTCAAGCGGAACGCGACCTGTCAACATCTCCTCCTTCACATTCTCCCGCAACTGGGGGTGCGAGGAAAAGGCTCAGAATTCCGAGCCCACCCGCTGGCGGTGATGCAGGGCAGTCTGGAGCGACTGCTGATGCTGACATCTGGTCCGGACTGAAGGACCTGACAACGATTACGGACATGTCGTCTACTGTCACTGCATATGATTCTCTCCCCATTGAAAGAATGGTGGAGGAATATATGAGTGACCGCATCCAAGTAGGCACGTCAGACAGTCCGTACTTATACTGGCAGGAAAAAGAGGCATTTTGGAGGTCCTTGCACAAACTGGCTTTATTCTACCTAAGTTGCCCTCCCACAAGTGTGTACTCCGAAAGAGTGTTTAGTGCCGCCGCTCACCTTGTCAGCAATCGGCGTACGAGGTTACATCCAGAAAATGTGGAGAAGATGATGTTCATTAAAATGAATTATAATCAATTCCTCCGTGGAGACATTGACCAGCAGCAATTGCCTCCACAAAGTACACAGGGAGCTGAGATGGTGGATTCCAGTGGGGACGAATTGATAATCTGTGAGGAGGGGGATGTACACGGTGATATATCGGAGGATGATGATGAGGTGGACATCTTGCCTCTGTAGAGCCAGTTTGTGCAAGGAGAGATTAATTGCTTCTTTTTTGGTGGGGGTCCAAACTAACCCGTCATTTCAGTCACAGTCGTGTGGCAGACCCTGTCACTGAAATGATGGGTTGGTTAAAGTGTGCATGTCCTATTTATACAACATAAGGGTGGGTGGGAGGGCCCAAGGACAATTCCATCTTGCACCTCTTTTTTCTTTCATTTTTCTTTGCGTCATGTGCTGTTTGGGGGGTGTTTTTTGGAAGGGCCATCCTGCGTGACACTGCAGTGCCACTCCTAGATGGGCCAGGTGTTTGTGTCGGCCACTAGGGTCGCTTAGCTTACTCACACAGCTACCTCATTGCGCCTCTTTTTTTCTTTGCGTCATGTGCTGTTTGGGGAGTGTTTTTTGGAAGGGCCATCCTGCGTGACACTGCAGTGCCACTCCCTAGATGGGCCAGGTGTTTGTGTCGGCCACTAGGGTCGCTTAGCTTACTCACACAGCTACCTCATTGCGCCTCTTATTTTCTTTGCGTCATGTGCTGTTTGGGGAGTGTTTTTTGGAAGGGCCATCCTGCGTGACACTGCAGTGCCACTCCTAGATGGGCCAGGTGTTTGTGTCGGCCACTAGGGTCGCTTAGCTTACTCACACAGCTACCTCATTGCGCCTCTTTTTTTCTTTGCGTCGTGTGCTGTTTGGGGAGTGTTTTTTGGAAGGGCCATCCTGCGTGACACTGCAGTGACACTCCTAGATGGGCCAGGTGTTTGTGTCGGCCACTAGGGTCGCTTAGCTTAGTCATCCAGCGACCTCGGTGCAAATTTTAGGACTAAAAATAATATTGTGAGGTGTGAGGTGTTCAGAATAGACTGAAAATGAGTGGAAATAATGGTTATTGAGGTTAATAATACTTTGGGATCAAAATGACCCCCAAATTCTATGATTTAAGCTGTTTTTTAGGGTTTTTTGAAAAAAACTCCCGAATCCAAAACACACCCGAATCCGACAAAAAAAATTTGGTGAGGTTTTGCCAAAACGCGTTCGAACCCAAAACACGGCCGCGGAACCGAACCCAAAACCAAAACACAAAACCCGAAAAATTTCCGGTGCTCATCACTAAATAAAACTGGTGGTCACTAGTATAACTATCAGCAAAACTCTGCACTCTCTGAGTACTCCTAATTCTCCCCAAAATTACTAAAATTAAATTACTAAATCTAGTGTCTCACTCTCTATCTAAACGGAGAGGACGCCAGCCACGTCCTCTCCCTATCAATCTCAATGCACGTGTGAAAATGGCGGCGACGCGCGGCTCCTTATATAGAATCCGAGTCTCGCGATAGAATACGAGCCTCGCGAGAATCCGACAGCGGGATGATGACGTTCGGGCGCGCTCGGGTTAGCCGAGCAAGGCGGGAAGATCCGAGTCTGCCTCGGACCCGTGTAAAAAGGCTGAAGTTCGGGGGGGTTCGGATTCCGAGGAACCGAACCCGCTCATCTCTACTTGAGAGCGGTGATTAAAGACACTGATGATTTGTAGAACTTGAGAACGGTGGTTAGAGACACTGGCAACTTGCAAAACTTGGGAGCGATGGTTAAATACACTGATGATTTGTATGACTTGAGAGCGGTGATTAAAGATACTGACGATTTGTAGAAGTTGAGAGCGGTGATTAGCCCGCAGCACACGCTGACTCCAAGAAGCACTGGTGACTGGATTGCAGAGAAACATACCAGCCGCTGTATACGCTGAACTGTGCAGCAACTGGCACCTGAAGTGCCGGAGACACTGGGGTAATACTGCAGAGAGATACGTCGGGAACAAGAGCACTGGCATCCACTTCAGGGGAAAAGACGATACTCAGGCGCTGAGGCTCTGCCCGGCGTCTGACTTTGAATCTCGCGCCTCCGCTGGATTGGCGGAACAGTCTGATGACGTCACCTGCTCCCCGCCCACATGATGCCGGGTGTCATCGCGGCGCCCCTGCCTCGGGGAACCGCCGGGAGCCGCGCCAGCCAGACGCCGGAGCCCGTGGACCACCGAAGGTGGAGGCCGCAACACAGACCAGCAGGCACGCAAGGGTAAGCGCGGTGAATGCCGCCTATGGCGTGTGACAATTTCAGTCACAGTCGTGTGGCAGACCCTGTCGCTGAAATGATTGGTTTGTTAAAGTGTTTTTTTTATTTATCTCTGCATCATGTGCTGTTTTGGGACTATTTTTTTGAAGTGCCATCCTGCCCGACACTGCAGTGCCACTCCTAGATGGGCCAGGTGTTTGTGTCGGCCACTTGGGTCGCTGAGCTTACTCACACAGCTACCTCATTGCGCCTCTTTTTCTCTTTGCATCATGTGCTGTTTGGGGACAATTTTTTTGAAGTGCCATCCTGTCTGACACTGCAGTGCCACTCCTAGATGGGCCAGGTGTTTGTGTCGGCCACTTGTGTCGCTTAGCTTAGTCACACAGCGACCTTGGTGCGCCTCTTTTTTTCTTTGCATCATGTGCTGTTTGGGGACAATTTTTTGGAAGTGCCATCCTGTCTTGATTGACACTGCAGTGCCACTCCTAGATGGGCCAGGTGTTTGTGTCGGCTACTTGTGTCGCTTAGCTTAGCCATCCAGCGACCTTGGTGCGCCTCTTTTTTTCTTTGCATCATGTGCTGTTTGGGGAGTATTTTTTGGAAGGACCATCCTGCCTGACACTGCAGTGCCACTCCTAGATGGGCCAGGTGTTTGTGTCGGCCACTTGGGTCGCTTAGCTTAGTCACACAGCTACCTCGGTGCAAATTTTAGGACTAAAAATAATACTGTGAGGTGTTCAGAATAGACTGGAAATGAGTGTAAATTATGGTTATTGAGGTTAATAATACTATGGGATCAAAATGACCCCCAAATTCTATGATTTAGCTGTTTTTGAGGGTTTTTTGAAAAAAAACCCACCAGAATCTAAAACACACCCGAATCCGACAAAAAAATTTCAGGGAGGTTTTGCCAAAACGCGTCCGAATCCAAAACCCGGCCGCGGAACCGAATCCAAAACCAAAACACAAAACCCGAAAAATGTCCGGTGCACATCTCTAATATATATACAGTATACCTCTTTCAATTGGAGTACTACAAGGCTCAGTCTTGGGTCCTCTGCTTTTCTCTATCTATACCTCCTCTCTTGGTAAACTAATCAGCTCCTTTGGATTTCAGTATCATCTGTATGCTGATGATACTCATATATACCTATCCTCCCCTGACTTGTCACCATCTGTATTGGGCCGTAACACTGAATGCCTTTCTGCCATTTCATCTTGGATGACATCTCGCCAACTCAAACTTAACATAAGTCCAGTGGTACTGCCATATAAGTCCAGTGGTACTGCCGTATAAGTCCAGTGGTATTACTACTGTATAAGTCCAGTGATACTGCCATATAAGTTCTGTCCAGTGGTACTGCCATATAAGTACAGTGATACTGCTGTATAAGTACAGTGGTGTTACTGCCATATAAGTCCAGTCCAGTGATACTGCCATATAAGTCCAGTAATACTGGTGTATAAGTCCAGTAGTACTGCCATATAAATCCAGTCCAGTGGTACTGCCGTATAAGTCCAGTGATACTGCCGTATAAGTCCAGTGGTACTGCCGTATAAGTCCAGTGGTACTGCCATATAAGTCCAGTGATACTGCCGTATTAGTCTAGTGGTGCTGCCATATAAGTACAGTGGTGCTGTCCTGTGCTGTATATTATTTACTCAAAATAAAGGTGTTATTAATATTTAATCCAAATAATTTTTACAGGGTTTGCCCTGTGTGGTGTAGCGGTACGCTCTCCTGTGCCGCATATTGTGTTATATAACTCCAGAAAAATAATGGAGAACAACAATTTGGAGGATAAATTGGGGAAAGATCGAGAACCACTTCCTCCTAGTGCTGAAGCTGCTGCCACTAGTCATGGCTGAGATGATGAAATCCCATCAACGTCGTCTGCCAAGGCCGATGCCCAAAGTCAACGTAGAGGGCATGTAAAATCCAAAAAGCAAAAGTTCAGTAAAAAGACCACAAAAAATACATTTAAATGGTCTGAGGAGAAACGTAAACTTGCCAATATGCCATTTAGGATACGGAACAGCTAAGGCCCTGGCCTATGTTCATGACTAGTGGTTCAGCTTCACATGACGATGGAAGCCCTCATCCTCCTGCTAGCAATATGATAAGAGTTAAGCTGGCAAAAGCACAGCAAAGGACTGTGCGTTCTACGATGGTATCACAAATCCACCAAGAAGAGTCCAAGTTTGTCGGCGGTTGCGATGCCTGACCTTCCCAACACTGGACGGGAAGAGGTGGCTCCTTCCACCATTTGAATGCCCTCTGCAAGTGCTGGAAGGAGCACCCACAATCCAGTTTCTGATATTCAAATTGAAGAGGTCACAGTTGAAGTACACCAGGATGAGGATATGGGTGTTGCTGGCGCTGAGGAGGAAGTTGACAAGGAGGATTCTGATGGTGATGTGGTTTGTTTAAATCAGGCACCGGGGTCCGTGGGATGAAGAAGCCCATTGTCATGCCTGGGAAAAATACCATAAAAGCCACCTCTTCAGTGTGGAATTATTTCTCCACAAAACCGGACAACAGGTGTCAAGCCGTGTGTTACCTTTGTCAATCCGTAATAAGTAGGGATAAGGACGTTACCACCTAGAAACGTCCTCCCTTATACGTCACCTGCAGCGCATTCATCAGAAGTCATTGTCAAGTTCAGAAACTTTGGGTAAGAGTGTAAGCAGTCCACTGACACCTAAATCCCTTCTTCCTCCTGTACCCAAGCTCCTGCAAGCCACACCACCAATTCCCTCAACGTCAACTTCCTCCTCAGTCAGGAACGTCCGTAGTCCTGCAGGCCATGTCACTGGCAAGGGTAAACACAGATAAAAATCTCAAGTGGGTCGTCCACTGAAGAAGGCTTACTTTGTGGCGCACTCTTTTAAAAGAGTGCGCCACAAAGTAAGCCTTCTTCAGAGGACGACCTACTTGAGGTCTTTCTCTGTGTTTACCCTTTTCACAATACTGTACTATGCTTACTGGCGCACCTCCAGACCAACTTATTTAAATGTAGGACATCAGACCTACTCAAATTGATTCTTCAAGGCTGGTTCTTATGATCCATTATTATACAGATTATGAAAGCTTGTGCACAACCTTTTAGACTATGTATCTTTCCTTTGTAAACATGTCACTGGCAAGACTGAGGAGTCCTCTCCTAGCCGGGATTCCTCCAGAGGATCCTTGAGTGTAACACCTACTGCTGCTGCTGTTGTTGCTGCTGGGAGTCGATCGTCATCCCAGAGGGGAAGTCAGAAGACCACTTGTACTTCTTCAACTAAGCAATTGACTGTCTAACAGTCCTTTGCGAGGAAGATGAAATATCACAGCAGTCATCCTGTTGCAAAGCGGATAACTGAGGCCTTGACAACTATGTTGGTGTTAGACGTGCATCCGGTATCCGCCATTGGTGTAGTGGGATTTAGACAACTGATGGAGGTAGTGTGTCCCCGGTACCAAATCCCATCTAGATTCCAGTTCACTAGGAAAGCGATTCCCGGACTGTACAGGGACATTAAGAATAGTGTCCTCAGTGTCCTGAAAAATGCGGTTGTACCCAGTGTCCACTTAACCATGGACATGTGGACAAGTGTAGCAGGGCAAACTAAGGACTATATGACTGTGACAGCCCACTGGGTAGATATATTGCCTCCCGCAGCAAGAACAGCAGCGGCATCAGTAGCCACATCTCGCAAACGCCAACTCGTTCCTAGGCAGGCTACGCTGTGTATCACCGCTTTCCATAAGAGGCACACCGCTGACAACCTCTTATGGAAACTGAGGTACATCATCGCACAATGTTTTACCCCACTTAGACTCTCCTGGGGATTTGTGATATCGGACAACGCCAACAATATTGTGCGTGCATTACATCTTGGCAAATTCCAGCACATCCCATGTTCTGCACAAAAAATTAATTTGGCGGTGCAGAATTTTTTGAAAAATGACAGGGCCATGCAGGAGATGATGTCGGTGGCCCGAAAAATTGTGAGCCACTTTTCGACATTCAGCCACTGCGTGCCGAAGACTGTAGCGCCAGCAAACACTCCTGATCCTGCCCTGCTATCACCTGAAGCAACAGGTGGTAACGAGGTGGAATTCAACACTCTATATGCTTCAGAGGATGGAGGAGCAGCAAAAGGCCATTCAAGCCTATACATCCACCTACGATATAGGCAAAGGAGGGGGAATGCACCTGACTCAGGCACAGTGGAGATTGATTTCCATCTTGAGCAAGGTTCTCCAACCCTTCGAACTTGCCACACGTGAAGTCAGTTCAGACACTGCCAGCTTGAGTCAGGTCATTCCCCTCATCAGGCTTTTGAAGACGCAGCTGGAGAAATTGATGGAGGAGCTAAGACACAGCGATTCCGCTAAGTATGTGGGACTTGTGGATGGAGCCCTTCATTCGCTTTGCCAGGATTTAAGGGTGGTCAATCTGTTGAAATCAGAGAACTACATTTTAGCCACCGTGCTCGATCCTAGGTTTAAAGCCTACGTTGTATCTCTCTTTCCAGCAGACATAAGTGTGCAGAGGTTCAAAGACCTGCTGGTGAGACAATTGTCAATTTAAACGGAACATGACCCGTCAACAGCTCCTCCTTAAATTTCTCCCACCACTGGGGCTGCAAGGAAAAGGATAAGATTTACTAGCCCACCCACTGGCGGTCATGCAGGGCAGTCAGGAACAAGTGCTGACATCTGGTCCAGACTGAAGGACCTGCCAACGATTTCTGGCATGTCTTCTGTCACTGCATATGATGCTATCACCATTGAAAGAATGGTGGAGGATTATATGGGTGACAGCATCCAAGTAGGCATGTCAGACAGTCCGCACGTATACTGGCAGGAAAAAGAGGCAATTTGAATGCCCTTGCACAAACTGGCTTTATTTTACCTAAGTTGCCCCCCTCCAGTGTGTACTCTGAAAGAGTGTTTAGTGCAGCCGCTCACCTTGTCAGCAATCGGCGTACGAGGTTACTTCCACAACATGTGGAGAAGATGATGTTCATCAAAATTAATTATAAATTCCTCCGGGAAGACCTTGAACAGCAATCGACTCCACAAAGTACACAGGGAACTGTGATGCTGGATTCCAGTGGGGATGAATTAATACTCTGTAAGGAGGATGTACACAGTGAAAGGGGTGAGGAATCGGAGGAGGAGGATGAGGTGGACATCTTGCCTCTGTAGAGCCAGTTTGTGCAAGGAGAGATTGATTGCTTCTTTTTTGGCGGGGGCCCAAACCAACCAGTCTTTTCAGCCACAGTCGTGTGGCAGACCCTGTCGCTGAAATGATGGGTTTGTTAAAGTGTGCATGTCCTGTTTATACAACATAAGGGTTGGTGGGAGGGCCCAAGGACAATTCCATCTTGCACCTATTTTTCTTTTTTGCATCATGTGCTGTTTGGGGACCATTTTTTAAATCTGACATCCTGTCTGCCACTGCAGTGCCACTCCTAGATGGGCCAGGTGTTTGTGCTGCCCACCTGTGTTGCTTAGCTTAGTTATCCAGCGACCTCATTGCAACCTTTTGGCCTAAAAATAATATTGTGAGGTGTGAGGTGTTCAGAATAGACTGGAAATGAGTGGAAATTAATGTTATTGAGGTTAATAATACTATAGGATCAAAATTACCCTCAAATTCTGTGATTTTAGCTGTTTTTGTGTTTTTATCAAAAATCATCCAGATCCAAAACCAAAACCCGAAAGGGTAGTTTTGGCAAAACCAATCCAGATCCAAAACACGAAAAGTGCCCGCCGCACATCTCTAATATATATATATATATATTAGTGATGAGCGGGTTCGGTTCCTCGGAATCCGAACCCCCCCCCCCGAACTTCACCCATTTTACACAGTTCCGAGGCAGACTCGGATCCTCCCGCCTTGCTCGGTTAACCCGAGCGCGCTCGAACGTCATCATCTCGCTGTCGGATTCTCGCGAGATTCGTATTCTATATAAGGAGCTGCGCGTTGCCGCCATTTTCACTCGTGCATTGGAGATGATAGGGAGAGGATGTGTGCAGCGTTCTCTCAGTTGTGTTCAGTGTGCTGCAAATATCTGTGCTCAGTGTGCTGCAAATATCGGTCCTCAGTGTGCTGCAAATATCTGTGCTCAGTGTGCTGCAAATATCTGTGCTCAGTGTGCTGCAAATATCTACGTTCTCTGCCTGAAAAACGCTCCATATCTGTGCTGCATTGTAGTATATAGTAGGAGGACAGTGCAGAATTTTGCTGACCAGTGACCACCAGTATTATATCAGTACGGTATAAGTAGTCCACTGTTCTACCTACCTCTGTGTCATCAAGTATACTATCCATCCATACCTGTGGTGCATTTTAGTTGTGCGCAGTAAATATAGTAGGAGGACAGTGCAGAATTTTGCTGACCACCAGTATATAATATATAGCAGTATGGTACAGTAGGCCACTGCTCTACCTACCTCTGTGTCGTCAAGTATACTATCCATCCATACCTGTGGTGCATTTTAGTTGTGCGCAGTATATATAGTAGGAGGACAGTGCAGAATTTTGCTGACCACCAGTATATAATATATAGCAGTATGGTACAGTAGGCCACTGCTCTACGTACCTCTGTGTCGTCAAGTATACTATTCATCCATACCTGTGCTGCATTTTAGTTGTGCGCAGTATATATATAGTAGGAGGACAGTGCATAATTTTGCTGACCACCAGTATATAATATATAGCAGTACGGTACAGTAGTCCACCGCTCTACCTCTGTGTCGTCAAGTATACTACAAAAGTTCAGTAAAATGACCCAAAAATCAAAATTAAAAGCGTCTGATGAGAAGTGTAAACTTGCCAATATGCCATTTACGACACAGAGTGGCAAGGAACGGCTGAGGCCCTGGCCTATGTTCATGGCTAGTGGTTCAGATTCACATGAGGATGGAAGCACTCATCCTCTCACTAGAAAACTGCAGTGCCACTCCTAGATGGGCCAGGTGTTTGTGTCGGCCACTTGTGTCGCTTAGCTTAGTCACACAGCTACCTCATTGCACCTCTTTTTTTCTTTGCATCATGTGCTGTTTGGGGACTATTTTTTAAATCTGCCATCCTGTCTGTCACTGCAGTGCCACTCCTAGATGGGCCAGGTGTTTGTGTCGGCCACTTGTGTCGCTTAGCTTAGCCATCCAGCGACCTTGGTGCACCTCTTTTTTTCTTTGCATCATGTGCTGTTTGGGGACTATTTTTTGAAGTGGCATCCTGTCTGACACTGCAGTGCCACTCCTAGATGGGCCAGATGTTTGTGTCGGCCACTTGGGTCGCTTAGCTTAGTCACACAGCTACCTCATTGCACCTCTTTTTTCCTTTGCATCATGTGCTGTTTGGGAACTATTTTTTAAATCTGCCATCCTGTCTGACACTGCAGTGCCACTCCTAGATGGGCCAGGTGTTTGTGTCGGGCACTTGGGTCGCTTAGCTTAGTCACACAGCTACCTCATTGCACCTCTTTTTTCCTTTGCATCATGTGCTGTTTGGGGACTATTTTTTAAATCTGCCATCCTTTCTGACACTGCAGTTCCACTCCTAGATGGGCCAGGTGTTTGTGTCGGCCACTTGTGTCGCTTAGCTTAGTCACACAGCTACCTCATTGCACCTTTTTTTTTCTTTGCATCATGTGCTGTTTGGGGACTATTTTTTAAATCTGCCATCCTGTCTGACACTACAGTGCCACTCCTAGATGGGCCAGGTGTTTGTGTCGGCCACTTGGGTCGCTTAGCTTAGCCATCCAGCGACCTTGGTGCACCTTTTTTTTTCTTTGCATCATGTGCTGTTTGGGGACTATTTTTTAAATCTGCCATCCTGTCTGACACTGCAGTGCCACTCCTAGATGGGCCAGGTGTTTGTGTCGGCCACTTGTGTCGCTTAGCTTAGCCATCCAGCGACCTCGGTGCAAATTTTAGGACTAAAATAATATTGTGAGGTGTGAGGTGTTCAGAATAGACTGGAAATGAGTGGAAATTACGGTTATTGAGGTTAATAATACTATGGGATCAAAATGACCCCCAAATTCTATGATTTAAGCTGTTTTTGGGTTTTTATTTGTAAAAAAACACCCGAATCCAAAACACACCCGAATCCGGCAAAAAAATTTCAGGGAGGTTTTGCCTAAACGCGTCCGAATCCAAAACACGGCCGCGGAACCAAATCCAAAACCAAAACACAAAACCTGAAAAATTTCCGGCGCACATTACTAATATATATATACAGTGTGTGTGTGTGTGTATATATATATATATATATATATATATAAATAATTAGCAGGTTGAACTTACCACATGACTACAGAGTGGGGAGCCGCAGCCTCAGCAATGTGTGCACTGTTCCTCCTTCATTATACTGCAGACAGCACAAGTTTCAGGTGCAGGGGGGTAGGAGGGATTCTGGGGGGTACAGGAAGAAGGAGGGATTCTGGCTGAAGAGGGTAGTAGGGTTTTGGTCTGCAGGGGGAGGAGGGATTCTGGCCGCAGGGGTGGATTCGGATGACAAGGGGAAGGAGTGATAATCAGGCTGCTGCAGGTATTGTGGTGGTCTGGACTCTGCAGGAGATCCGGGCTGCAGGGGGAGGAGGGATTCTGGCTGCAGGGCAGATGAGAGAGGGGAGGAGTGATGACAGGGGGAAGGAGTGATGATTAGACTGCTGCAGGCCGGAGATCCGGGCTGCAGGGGGAGGGGCAGCTGCACTGGACAGTCCTGTCAGGATCCTGACAGAGAGCAAATCTCGCGAGATCTAACAAGACCAGTACCGCAGCTCTGCGGAGGCAGGGAATGAGGGAATTGCTGCCCGCCTACCTGGTCACCAGTTTCCGGGGCCGCCATGTGGTATTCACCCCGTATGAGGAGGCGCCACGCTCAGCTGCTCCAGTCCGCCCTGGTCCTAAGCTCCGCCTCCGTGTGATGTTGTGGTCCGCCCCCTGGTACATACTACATAGGGAGTCTGACGGCAGCAGCAGCTACTTTCCCCTCACACACAGGAGTCAGGCCTGACTGACAGATAAGAATGCCAAATTGATTTCTCACAAATATTTAAAATGCCCACTCTAATATATATTGCAGACGCCAGGCGCATCTTATTACCATATACGATAAAAGTGCGCTGTACATCGCAAAACACTGTATCCCATAAGAGAAAGCAATACACCCACACATTATCTGAGTTCCAAAGCTCATTGATGTATATATTTGTTATTAAAAAGGATATGGATTCAATATATATATTACAAAGTACAGTATACCTATAGTTACATGGTTACACTCACACAGTAAGCAGTTAAAACATACAATTACATACAGTTACATACAGTTACATGCCAGCGATACAATACCATTATCCTTAAATTATATAAATTTGTCTTTCCATATCACTCTCTCTCTCTGTAATGTAATGCTGGGACTCCATCTTCCTCTGAGACCTTACAGCAACTCTGAGACCAAAACAGGAACTACCTTCCTGTGTGACCAGCAAAATGTGTTAACTAGTTTCTGGGGGAGGGGTTCATGATGTGTCACTATTCTCTTTGTATATGCTGATCAGGTTCAGCCTTGAAGACATCCAAAGGGCTGGCATGAGTTTCCTTTGGAATATCTATTGTTCTAATAAAAGTGATTTTAGCTTTTATACATGTAATCATAACTATTCGCTGCAATGTCCCACAACTTCATAACAAGTATCAAATGAATCTACACATTAAGCTGGTTGTTTTAATAGTAAACATGACAGGTCTATCTTGTTTCGTTCAAATAATACACATTCATGACATTAATTCATTAGATAATTTTAAATCATCATGATGTCTGGCGCTTGATATTATTATAATTATGTACTGTATGAAATAAGTGTCGAATCCATCTCTGTGGCATGTCAGTGTAAATGCGTGTGTTACCATATATTGCTGTGCTCGCTGCGCGTATTTGCAAGTATAGCGACTTAAATGTGTGTAGTTTGTATGTTCTCTTTATGTAATTTTTTTTTTACTTTGACACAGACATGACAATAGGCATCACACGTTATACACTGACTGTGCTGTTAGATGAGACACAACCTCCCCCACACCTGGGGAATCTGATAACAAGAACTGGCTTACATGGAAAATGGGGTGCACCAAAATGTGATTATAAATATTAGGCTTTGGAATGCACTGCCGGAGAAAGTGGTCATGTCTGAATCTATCAAGATGTTCAAAAAAGGTTTATATACAATTTTTGTCTTAAAATGGCATCCAAGGAAATCATCTGTAAGCAAAGTTAACTTGGTGGAATAGCACTGTAGGTAGAACTCGATGGACAATGGTCTTTTTTCAATCTTAACAACGATGTTACTATGCTTTAATCCACGGTATTCAGCCATCTGCGGTGCCTGAGGTACAGTATGTGACCATCTGCGGTGCCTGAGATATATGACCATCTGCGGTGCCTAAGGTATGTGACCATCTGCGGTGCTTGAGATATGTGACCATCTGCGGTGCCTGAGGTACAGTATGTGACCATCTGCGGTGCCTGAGATATATGACCATCTGCGGTGCCTAAGGTATGTGACCATCTGCGGTGCTTGAGATATGTGACCATCTGCCGTGCCTGAGGTACAGTATGTGACCATCTGCGGTGCCTGAGATATGTGACCATCTGCTGTGCCTGAGGTATGTGACCATCTGCTGTGCCTGAGGTATGTGACCATCTGCGGTGCCTGAGGTACAGTATGTGAGCATCTGCGGTGCCTGAGGTACAGTATTGTGACCATCTGCGGTGCCTGAGGTACAGTATGTGACCATCTGCGGTGCCTGAGGTACAGTATGTGACCATCTGCGGTGCCTGAGATATGTGACCATCTGCGGTGCCTAAGGTATGTGACCATCTGCGGTGCTTGAGATATGTGACCATCTGCCGTGCCTGAGGTACAGTATGTGACCATCTGCGGTGCCTGAGGTACAGTATGTGACCATCTGCGGTGCCTGAGGTACAGTATGTGACCATCTGCGGTGCCTGAGATATGTGAGCATCTGCGGTGCCTGAGGTATGTGACCATCTGCGGTGCCTGAGGTACAGTATGTGACCATCTGCGGTGCTTGAGATATGTGACCATCTGCCGTGCCTGAGGTACAGTATGTGACCATCTGCGGTGCCTGAGGTACAGTATGTGACCATCTGCGGTGCCTGAGGTACAGTATGTGACCATCTGCGGTGCCTGAGATATGTGAGCATCTGCGGTGCCTGAGGTATGTGACCATCTGCTGTGCCTGAGGTATGTGACCATCTGCGGTGCCTGAGGTACAGTATGTGAGCATCTGCGGTGCCTGAGGTACAGTATTGTGACCATCTGCGGTGCCTGAGGTACAGTATGTGAGCATCTGCGGTGCCTGAGGTACAGTATGTGAGCATCTGCGGTGCCTGAGGTACAGTATTGTGACCATCTGCGGTGCCTGAGGTACAGTATGTGAGCATCTGCGGTGCCTGAAGTACAGTATTGTGACCATCTGCGGTGCCTGAGGTACAGTATGTGAGCATCTGCGGTGCCTGAGGTACAGTATTGTGACCATCTGCGATGCCTGAGGTACAGTATGTGACCATCTGCGGTGCTTGAGATATGTGACCATCTGCGGTGCCTGAGGTACAGTATGTGACTATCTGCGGTGCCTGAGGTACAGTATGTAAGCATCTGCGGTGCCTGAGGTACAGTATTGTGACCATCTGCGGTGCCTGAGGTACAGTATGTGAGCATCTGCGGTGCCTGAGGTACAGTATTGTGACCATCTGCGGTGCCTAAGGTATGTGACCATCTGCGGTGCTTGAGATATGTGACCATCTGCCGTGCCTGAGGTACAGTATGTGACCATCTGCGGTGCCTGAGGTACAGTATGTGACCATCTGCGGTGCTTGAGATATGTGACCATCTGCCGTGCCTGAGGTACAGTATGTGACCATCTGCGGTGCCTGAGGTACAGTATGTGACCATCTGCGGTGCCTGAGATATGTGACCATCTGCGGTGCCTAAGGTATGTGACCATCTGCGGTGCTTGAGATATGTGACCATCTGCCGTGCCTGAGGTACAGTATGTGACCATCTGCGGTGCCTGAGGTACAGTATGTGACCATCTGCGGTGCCTGAGGTACAGTATGTGACCATCTGCGGTGCCTGAGATATGTGAGCATCTGCGGTGCCTGAGGTATGTGACCATCTGCGGTGCCTGAGGTACAGTATGTGACCATCTGCGGTGCTTGAGATATGTGACCATCTGCGGTGCCTGAGGTACAGTATGTGACCATCTGCGGTGCCTGAGGTACAGTATGTGACCATCTGCGGTGCCTGAGGTACAGTATGTGACCATCTGCGGTGCCTGAGATATGTGAGCATCTGCGGTGCCTGAGGTATGTGACCATCTGCTGTGCCTGAGGTATGTGACCATCTGCGGTGCCTGAGGTACAGTATGTGAGCATCTGCGGTGCCTGAGGTACAGTATTGTGACCATCTGCGGTGCCTGAGGTACAGTATGTGAGCATCTGCGGTGCCTGAGGTACAGTATTGTGAGCATCTGCGGTGCCTGAGGTACAGTATGTGAGCATCTGCGGTGCCTGAGGTACAGTATTGTGACCATCTGCGATGCCTGAGGTACAGTATGTGACCATCTGCGGTGCTTGAGATATGTGACCATCTGCGGTGCCTGAGGTACAGTATGTGACTATCTGCGGTGCCTGAGGTACAGTATGTGAGCATCTGCGGTGCCTGAGGTACAGTATTGTGACCATCTGCGGTGCCTGAGGTACAGTATGTGAGCATCTGCGGTGCCTGAGGTACAGTATTGTGACCATCTGCGGTGCCTAAGGTATGTGACCATCTGCGGTGCTTGAGATATGTTACCATCTGCCGTGCCTGAGGTACAGTATGTGACCATCTGCGGTGCTTGAGATATGTGACCATCTGCGGTGCCTGAGGTACAGTATGTGACCATCTGCGGTGTCTGAGGTACAGTATGTGACCATCTGCAGTGCCTGAGGTACAGTATGTGACCATCTGCGATGCCTGAGGTACAGTATGTGACCATCTGCGGTGCCTGAGGTACAGTATGTGACCATCTGCGGTGCCTGAGGTACATTATGTGACCATCTGCGGTGCCTGAGGTACAGTATGTGACCATCTGCGGTGCCTGAGGTACAGTATGTGACCATCTGCGGTGCCTGAGGTACAGTATGTGACCATCTGCGGTGCCTGAGGTACAGTATGTGACCATCTGCGGTGCCTGAGATATGTGACCATCTGCGGTGCCTGAGATATGTGACCATCTGCGGTGCCTGAGGTACAGTACGTGACCATCTGCTGTGCCTGAGGTACGTGACCATCTGCGGTGCCTGAGGTACAGTATGTGACCATCTGTGGTGCCTGAGGTACATGACCATCTGCGGTGCCTGAGGTACGTGACCATCTGCGGTGCCTGAGGTACGTGACCATCTGTGGTGCCTGAGGTACGTGACCATCTGCGGTGCCTGAGGTACGTGACCATCTGCGGTGCCTGAGGCAGGTGACCATCTGCAGTGCCTGAGGTATGTGACCATCTGCGGTGCCTGAGGTACAGTACGTGACCATCTGCGGTGCCTGAGGTATGTGACCATCTGCGGTGCCTGAGGTATGTGACTATCTGCAGTGCCTGAGGTATGTGACCATCTGCAGTGCCTGAGGTATGTGACCATCTGCGGTGCCTGAGGTAGGTGAGTATCTGCGGTGCCTGAAGTATGTGACCATCTGCGGTGCCTGAAGTACAGTATGTCACCATCTGCGGTGCCTGGGATATGTGACCATCTGTGGTGCCTGAGGTACAGTACGTGACCATCTGCGGTGCCTGAGGTATGTGACCATCTGCGGTGCCTGAGGTATGTGACTATCTGCAGTGCCTGAAGTATGTGTCCATCTGCGGTGCATAAGGTAGGTGACTATCTGCGATGCCTGAAGTACAGTATGTGACCATCTGCGGTGCCTGAGGTAGGTGACTATCTGCGATGCCTGAAGTATGTGCAGAGCCGGCCCTAACCAAAATGATGCCCTAGGCAAGATTTTGGCTGGTGCCCCCTAGCACCACCGCTAGTACCACCCCTTTCCCTGCACCATCACCCCTCACCCATAGCAGTCCTTATTTTGGTTTTCCCACAACCTATATTTTAAACAGGCACATTGCGCACATTTGGCGCACAGCCCAAAAAGGAACATGTTTTTTGCTGGCAAGGGACATGGCCACACAATAGTGCCCCCAGTTCAAATTATGCCACACAGTAGTGCAACTTTATTCACATTATATCCTGTGATAGTGTCCCTAATTAATTTTACATCCCACAGTAGTATCACTTCACCTTATATATGTTACTCCTCACAGTAGAGCCCCTTATTCACATTACATCACACTGAATTGCTCCTTATGCACATTACACCACACCCTATTGCTCTTTATTCACATTAGAAGACACAGTAGTGCCCTTTCTATATGCAACGCCACATGGTAGAGCACCTTATACACATAATGCCACACATTAGTAATGCATTTATATACATAATTCCACACAGTAATGCCCCTTACACATATGAGACACATTAATGTCCTTATAAGCATAATGCAACTTACACATTATGACAACCTTTATTAATGCCCTTATACACATAATGTCCCTTACACATATGCCGCACATTATTAATGCCCTTATACACATAATGACACACATAGTGCCCCCTACACATTTGCTGCACATTATTAGTGCCCCTATACACATAATGACACACATACATTAGTACCCTGTTACACATATGCCGCACATTATTAATGACCTTATACACACATAATGTCCCGCACATTATTAATGCATTTATACACATGACACACTTATTGCCCCTTACACATATGCAGAACACTATTACACAACCAACCCACTCACACAAACACAGCACTCACATGACCACTAACACTGTGACCTCTGCCTCTGCTTGGATACAGATGCAGCAGGAGATGCCTATTTTTTATGAAAATGCATCTTATTTGCATTGCTATGTGGCTAGGATGCACAAGCAGCTTCTGCTGATTAAACTGATATGCAGCATGCCTATATACTGTGTGAGACTGTGGCTGTATCTGCATACAAAATGCTACACACAGAATATAGGCATGCCACATATAATTTTTAATCAGCAGAAGCTGCTTGTGCCCCTAGGCATGCCAAATGCCCTAGGCAATTGCCTAGTTTGCCTATACCTAGGGCCGGCTCTGAGTATGTGACCATCTGCGGTGCCTAAGGTAGGTGACTATCTGCGATGCCTGAGGTAGGTGACCATCTGCGGTGCCTGAGGTAGGTGACCATATGCGGTGCCTGAGGTATGTGACCATCTGCGGTGCCTGAGGTAGGTGACCATCTGCGGTGCCTGAGGTAGGTGACCATATGCGGTGCCTCAGGTATGTGACCATCTGCGGTGCCTGGGGTATGTGACCATCTGCGGTGCCTGAAGTATGTGACCATCTGCGGTACCTGAGGTACAAGACCAAATGCGGTGCCTGAGGTAGGTGACCATCTGCGTTGCCTGAGGTAGGTGACCATCTGCGATGCCTGAGGTAGGTGACCATCTGCGGTGCCTGAAGTATGTTATCATCTGCAGTGCAGAGATGAGACGCATGGGGTCAGCAGATCACATGTGGATGGGGGGTCCTCATTGTCTACCGCATGGGGTGAGACACATGGGGTCAGCAGATCACATGTCGGTGGGGGGATGGGGGCCATCGCTGTCTCCCGCATGGGATGAGACACATGGGGTCAGCAGATCACATGGGGATGGGGGGGATGGGGGGTCCTCGCTGTCTCCTACATGGGATGAGATACATGGGGTCAGCAGATCACATGGAAATGGGGGGGATGGGGGGTCCTCGCTGTCTCCTACATGGGATGAGATACATGGAGTCAGCAGATCACATGTGGATGGGGGGATGGGGGGTCCTTATTGTCTCCCACATGGGATGAGATACATGGGGTCAGCAGATCACATGGGGATGGGGGGGACCTCGCTGTCTCCCACATGTGATGGGACACATGGAGTCACCAGTTCACATGTGGATGGGGGGTCCTCGCTGTCTCCTACATGGGATGAGATACATGGAGTCAGCAGATCACATGTGGATGGGGGATGGGGGGTCCTTATTGTCTCCCACATGGGATGAGATACATGGGGTCAGCAGATCACATGGGGATGGGGGGACATCGCTGTCTCCTACATGGGATGAGATACATTGGGTCAGCAGATCACATGGGGATGGGGGGTCCTCGCTGTCTCCTACATGGGATGAGACACATGGAGTCACCAGATCACATGTGGATGGGGGGATGGGGGGTCCTTGCTGTCTCCTACATGGGATGAGATACATGGAGTCACCAGATCACATGTGGATGGGGGGATGGGGGGTCCTCGCTGTCTCCTACATGGGATGAGATACATGGAGTCAGCAGATCACATGGGGATGGGGGGTCCTCGCTGTCTCCCACATGGGATGAGATACATGGGGTCAGCAGATCACATGGGGATGGGGGGTCCTCGCTGTCTCCTACATGGGATGAGATACATGGAGTCACCAGATCACATGTGGATGGGGGGATGGGGGGTCCTCGCTGTCTCCTACATGGGATGAGATACATGGAGTCACCAGATCACATGTGGATGGGGGGATGGGGGGTCCTCGCTGTCTCCTACATGGGATGAGATACATGGAGTCAGCAGATCACATGGGGATGGGGGGTCCTCGCTGTCTCCCACATGGGATGAGATACATGGGGTCAGCAGATCACATGGGGATGGGGGGTCCTCGCTGTCTCCCACATGGGATGAGATACATGGGGTCAGCAGATCACATGGGGATGGGGGGTCCTCGCTGTCTCCACATGGGATGAGATACATGGGGTCAGCAGATCACATGGGGATGGGGGGTCCTCGCTGTCTCCCCCATGGGATGAGATACATGGGGTCAGCAGATCACATGGGGATGGGGGGTCCTCGCTGTCTCCTACATGGGATGAGATACATGGAGTCAGCAGATCACATGTGGATGGGGGGATGGGGGGTCCTTATTGTCTCCTGCATGGGATGAGATACATGGAGTCAGCAGATCACATGGGGATGGGTTGTCCTCGCTGTCTCCCGCATGGGCTGAGACACATGGGGTCAGCAGATCACATGGGGATGGGGGGGATGGGGGGTCCTCGGTGTCTCCCGCATGGGATGAGACACATGGGGTCAGCAGATCACATGTGGGTGGGGGGGATGGGGGGGTCCTCGGTGTCTCCCGCATGGGATGAGACACATGGGGTCAGCAGATCACATGGGGATGGGGGGTCCTCGCTGTCTCCCGCATGGGCTGAGACACATGGGGTCTCCAGATCACATGTGGATGGGGGGATGGGGGGTCCTTATTGTCTCCCACATGGGATGAGATACATGGAGTCAGCAGATCACATGTGGATAAGGGGTCCTCGCTGTCTCCCGCATGGGCTGAGACACATGGGGTCAGCAAATCACATGGGGATGGGGGGGATGGGGGGTCCTCGGTGTCTCCCGCATGGGATGAGACACATGGGGTCAGCAGATCACATGTGGGTGGGAGGGATGGGGGGGGTCCTCGGTGTCTCCCGCATGGGATGAGATACATGGAGTCTGCAGATCACATGTGGATAAGGGGTCCTCGCTGTCTCCCACATGGGATGAGACACATGGAGTCAGCAGATCACATGTGGGTGGGGGGGATGGGGGGTCCTCGGTGTCTCCCGCATGGGATGAGATACATGGGGTCAGCAGATCACATGGGGATGGGTTGTCCTCGCTGTCTCCCGCATGGGATGAGACACATGGGGTCAGCAGATCACATGTGGGTGGGGGGGATGGGGGGTCCTCGGTGTCTCCTGCATGGGATGAGATACATGGGGTCAGCAGATCACATGGGAATCGGTTGTCCTCGCTGTCTCCCGCATGGGCTGAGACACATGGGGTCAGCAGATCACAAGGGGATGGGGGGATGGGGTGTCCTCGCTGTCTCCCACATGGGATGAGACACATGGGGTCAGCAGATTACATGTGGGTGGGGGGGATGGGGGCTCCTCGGTGTCTCCCGCATGGGATGAGACACATGGGGTCAGCAGATCACATGTGGGTGGGGGGGGGGGGGGTCCTCGCTGTCTTCTACATGGGATGAGATACATGGAGTCAGCAGATAACATGCGGGTGGGGGGATGGGGGGTCCTCACTGTCTCCCACATGGGATGAGACACATGGGGTCAGCAGATCACGTGGGTGGGGGGGATGGGGATTCCTCACTGTCTCCCACATGGGATGAGATACATGGAGTCACCAGATCACATGGGGATGGGGGGTCCTCGCTGTCTTCTACATGGGGTGAGACACATGGGGTCAGCAGATCACATGGGGATGGGGGGATGGGGTGTCCTCACTGTCTCCCACATGGGATGAGACACATGGGGTCAGCAGATCACGTGGGTGGGGGGGATGGGGTGTCCTCGCTGTCTCCCACATGGGATGAGACACATGGGGTCAGCAGATCACATGGGGATGGGGTGTCCTCGGTGTCTCCCGCATGGGATGGAAGCGTAGTGCTCACCCGCTTGAGTGTTTCCCTTTAGCTGGAACACACCGGTAGTGCTGTATGGAACGTTACCAGTATGTATAGGTTCTGGCCTAGTCGTGCCCCATGCTGTGCTGGGAACAGGTGATCACATTTGGGATCATTATCCTAGTAAATCCCATTGGAGCTAATTATTGGCAAATCCTTTAATTGTCACTTATCTCCTGTAAGACATACTGCGCTCACTTTCTTATTTTCATGTTTTTTCGGCTGATATAAAACGTGTCTGGAAATCTCCTTCTGCCGCAGACACCTGGGAGAACATCTTCCTATTGCTGCGTCGGGACTGCGGCAGGAAATGCGGCTTCTCCATCAAGCCAAGAAGTCAGAGTTATCCTGGTTCACACTGTATGGCAGCTGCCGCCTCCGGCCCAGGAGTCAGTAACTGCAGCTGCACTACTTACTGACACAGGCAACGGATGTGTGGAGCGTTATCATATATGCAGGTGACATTGGCGGCTGGGCAAAATCTGTGCCGCACAGCGTTATCATATATGCAGGTGACATTGGCGGCTGGGCAGAATCTGTGCCGCACAGCGTTATCATATATGCAGGTGACATTGGCGGCTGGGCAGAATCTGTGCCGCACAGCGTTATCATATATGCAGGTGACATAGGCGGCTGGGCAGAATCTGTGCCGCACAGCGTTATCATATATGCAGGTGACATAGGCGGCTGGGCAGAATCTGTGCCGCACAGCGTTATCATATATGCAGGTGACATAGGCGGCTGGGCAGAATCTGTGCCGCACAGCGTTATCATATATGCAGGTGACATTGGCGGCTGGGCAGAATCTGTGCCGCACAGCGTTATCATATATGCAGGTGACATTGGCGGCTGGGCAGAATCTGTGCCGCACAGCGTTATCATATATGCAGGTGACATAGGCGGCTGGGCAGAATCTGTGCCGCACAGCGTTATCATATATGCAGGTGACATAGGCGGCTGGGCAGAATCTGTGCCGCACAGCGTTATCATATATGCAGGTGACATTGGCAGCTGGGCAGAATCTGTGCCGCACAGCGTTATCATATATGCAGGTGACATTGGCGGCTGGGCAGAATCTGTGCCGCACAGCGTTATCATATATGCAGGTGACATTGGCGGCTGGGCAGAATCTGTGCCGCACAGCGTTATCATATATGCAGGTGACATTGGCGGCTGGGCAGAATCTGTGCCGCACAGCGTTATCATATATGCAGGTGACATTGGCAGCTGGGCAGAATCTGTGCCGCACAGCGTTATCATATATGCAGGTGACATAGGCGGCTGGGCAGAATCTGTGCCGCACAGCGTTATCATATATGCAGGTGACATTGGCGGCTGGGCAGAATCTGTGCCGCACAGCGTTATCATATATGCAGGTGACATAGGCGGCTGGGCAGAATCTGTGCCGCACAGCGTTATCATATATGCAGGTGACATAGGCGGCTGGGCAGAATCTGTGCCGCACAGCGTTATCATATATGCAGGTGACATAGGCGGCTGGGCAGAATCTGTGCCGCACAGCGTTATCATATATGCAGGTGACATTGGCGGCTGGGCAGAATCTGTGCCGCACAGCGTTATCATATATGCAGGTGACATTGGCGGCTGGGCAGAATCTGTGCCGCACAGCGTTATCATATATGCAGGTGACATTGGCAGCTGGGCAGAATCTGTGCCGCACAGCGTTATCATATATGCAGGTGACATAGGCGGCTGGGCAGAATCTGTGCCGCACAGCGTTATCATATATGCAGGTGACATTGGCGGCTGGGCAGAATCTGTGCCGCACAGCGTTATCATATATGCAGGTGACATAGGCGGCTGGGCAGAATCTGTGCCGCACAGCGTTATCATATATGCAGGTGACATAGGCGGCTGGGCAGAATCTGTGCCGCACAGCGTTATCATATATGCAGGTGACATAGGCGGCTGGGCAGAATCTGTGCCGCACAGCGTTATCATATATGCAGGTGACATTGGCGGCTGGGCAGAATCTGTGCCGCACAGCGTTATCATATATGCAGGTGACATTGGCGGCTGGGCAGAATCTGTGCCGCACAGCGTTATCATATATGCAGGTGACATTGGCGGCTGGGCAGAATCTGTGCCGCACGCTCATGTGTAGCACTTACTATTAAATGTTGTTTCCACAAATCATTAATAAATCATCTTCCAAATACAAAAGGATAAAACGGAAACTACAACAGATAATTCAGGCCCAAATGTAACAGCCTGCGATCCGCAGGCACCGTAACGATATCCAGCTGCCCAGGGCCCCACAATTCTAGGGGCCTTCAAGCAGGGACGGGTGGTGATCACACAGTCAGAGCGGTGAGGCAGCCAGACAGTGAAGGGATGTCAGCATGCTGGTTGGTGGATGGCTGGAGATATCCACCAATCAGAGTGCCACAAGCCATTCTCTGTATGGAAGAGGAGAGAGGGTGCAGGACTGCAGGAGGGGCTTTTATGATCTGTTTTATTGCTTCCAGCGACTGGGTGTGTAGGAAATTGGTTTCTCTGGCCCTACAATGCCGTGAAGACTGCCCTGGCGATAAAGATAATTGCTAGATTTAAAGCAGCAATTTGTTTGTAGGTGAAGCCAACATAGGGGTATATTTACTAAGGTCCCGATTTTGACCGAGATGCCGTTTTTTCTTCAAAGTGTCATCTCGGTAATTTACTAAACTCAAATCACGGCAGAGATGAGGGCATTCGTAATTTTTTGGAAGTCCAAGAAAAAAATTACGAATGAATACACCATCGGTCAAAACGCGGCTGTTTAACTATGAATCTCGGTAATTTACTAAGAAGTGCAAAGCGAGAGAAAAAAAAACACTGCCGTGAAAAATTACAACTCGTAAAAAAGTGCTAAAAAAAAACAGACCTGCTTTTTTTTCCCCGTGATTGTATAGGCATGCAGGGATCCATGAGATCCGTGCATGTATATCAGTGGGAAGGGGTGGGAAAGTGGTTATTTTCGGAAAAAAAATTGCGTGGGGTCCCCCCTCCTAAGCATAACCAGCCTCGGGCTCTTTGAGCCGACCCTGGTTGCAGAAATATGGGGGGAAAAATGACAGGGGTTCCCCCATATTTAAGCAACCAGCATCGGGCTCTGCGCCTGGTCCTGGTTCCAAAAATACGGGGGACAAAAAGAGTAGGGGTCCCCCGTATTTCTAAAACCAGCACCGGGCTCCACTAGCTGGACAGATAATGCCACAGCCGGGGGTCACTTTTATATAGTGCCCTGCGGCCGTGGCATCAAAAATCCAACTAGTCACCCCTGGCCGGGGTACCCTGGGGGAGTGGGGACCCCTTCAATCAAGGGGTCCCCCCCCCAGCCACCCAAGGGCCAGGGGTGAAGCCCGAGGCTGTCCCCCCCATCCAATGGGCTGCGGATGGGGGGCTGATAGCCTTTTGTGAAAATGAAAAGATATTGTTTTTAGTAGCAGTACTACAAGGCCCAGCAAGCCTCCCCCGCATGCTGGTACTTGGAGAACCACAAGTACCAGCATGCGGCGGAAAAACGGGCCCGCTGGTACCTGTAGTCCTACTACTAAAAAAATACCCAAAAAAAGACAAGACACACACACCTTGAAAGTAAAGATTTATTACATACATCCACACAAACATACAAACATACTTACCTATGGCCCCACGCAGGTCGGTCCTCTTCTCCAGTAGAATCCAAGGGGTACCTGTTGAATAAATTATACTCACCAGCTCCAGGGTCCCAGGCTCCTCGTAGCATCCATTTGTAATCCACGTACTTGAATAAAATAAAAAAACGGACACCCGAGCCACGCACTGAAAGGGGACCCATGTTTGCACATGGGTCCCCTTTCCCCGACTGCCAGAAACCCACTGTGACTTCTGTCTAAGTGGGTTTCTTCAGCCAATCAGGGAGCGCCACGTTGTAGCACCCTCCTGATCGGCTGTGTGCTCCTGTACTGACTGACAGGCGGCACACGGCAGTGTTACAATGTAGCGCCTATGCGCTCCATTGTAACCAATGGTGGGAACTTTCTGCTCAGCGGTGAGGTCACTTTCGGTCAACCGCTGACCACAGGACCGACCTGCGTGGGGCCATAGGTAAGTATGACCCCACGCATTTTTTTTCTCCGTTTTACAGTGTTTATTTAAAAAAAAAAAAAAAATGAACCCCAGCACGGATCACACAGATCCGGCCGAGATTCATTTTGAAAAAGTCGGCAGTGTTTTGCTAATCACTGCCGTAAAAAAGGTAAAAAAAACACGAATGACATCGACATCGGAACAAATGAAAAATCCGAATACGACAGCTTAGTAAATTAGTCGTAATAAATTCAAAAAGTTGCAGTTTTACACTTTCGATGTCATTCGTGATTGAACTTTGACCTTTTTCCGAAAATTACGAATGTTAGTAAATATACCCCATAGTGTGTTAGTAAAAGCATTGCTGATTTCATTCTAGTGTCTGCGGATCATGGACTATTAGACGTGGACCGTAATATAAGAAAGACTCATTATACCCTATTGTGCAGTGACCGGTCAGGGCTGGATACAGGGAGGCAGCAGTGTGATCTTCACCCCACCGCACAGATGTCACTGACAGATGCCTCACACATCCCAGCGTATCCAGCACACCTGCCCCACTGAGTACAGACATTGCTGCGTAGCGACCATTGGTGGTCTGACACCAGGGGTAAGTAGTTTTACCACCAACGGTGAACTTCAGCTGCAGAGGCCCGAGGTTGATCATGTACAACCGTGGTCTGACCATGCGAGATTGGGGGCCATTGATGGTTATTCCCTATCACTGCTCAATGCGACCACAGCGGATAACAGCATCCTGAGGGCCAGGTACGCCGCCAGAGAGGACGCCACATGGACATTGTGACTAGTGATGTGCACCGGACAATTTTCAGGTTTTTTGTTTTGGTTTTGGATTCGGACGCGTTTTGGCAAAACCTCACCGAAATTTTTTTGTCGGATTCGGGTGTGTTTTGGATTCGGGTGTTTTTTACAAAAAACCCTCAAAAACAGCTTAAATCATAGAATTTGGGGGTCATTTTGATCCCATAGTATTATTAACCTCAATAACCATAATTTCCACTCATTTCCAGTCTGTTCTGAACACCTCACACCTCACAATATTATTTTTAGTCCTAAAATTTGCACCGAGGTCGCTGGATGGCTAAGCTAAGCGACACAAGTGGCCGACACAAACACCTGGCCCATCTTAGAGTGGCACTGCAGTGTCAGACAGGATGGCACTTCAAAAAAATAATCCCCAAACAGCACATGATGCAAAGAAAAAAAGAGGCGCACCAAGGACGCTGTATATGTACTGGTGGTCACTGTCAGCAAACTGCAAAACTAAAATGCACCACAGGTATAGAATGTAGATGGATAGTATACTTGACGACACAGAGGTAGGTACAGCAGTGGCCTACTGTACCGTAATGCTATATATTATATACTGGTGGTCACTGTGTCAGCAAACTGCACAACTGAAATGCACCACAGGTATAGAATCTAGATGGATAGTATACTTGACGACACAGAGGTAGGTACAGCAGTGGCCTTCTGTACCGTAATGCTATATATTATATACTGGTGGTCACTGTCAGCAAACTGCAAAACTAAAATGCACCACAGGTATAGAATGTAGATGGATAGTATACTTGACGACACAGAGGTAGGTACAGCAGTGGCCTACTGTACCGTAATGCTATATATTATATACTGGTGGTCACTGTGTCAGCAAACTGCACAACTGAAATGCACCACAGGTATAGAATCTAGATGGATAGTATACTTGACGACACAGAGGTAGGTACAGCAGTGGCCTACTGTACCGTAATGCTATATATTATATACTGGTGGTCAGCAAACTGTGCAAAACTGAAATGCACCACAGGTATGGATGGATAGTATACTTGACGACACAGAGGTAGGTACAGCAGTGGCCTTCTGTACCGTACTCCTATATATTATATACTGGTGGTCAGCAAAATTATGCACTGTACTCCTACTATATACTACACAATGCAGCACAGATATGGAGTGTTTTTCAGGCAGACAACATATACTGGTGGTCACTGGTCAGCAAAACTCTGCACTGTACTCCTCCTATATAATATTATACTGGTAATCCCCAGTCCCCACAATAAAGCAGTGTGAGCACAGATATATGCAGCACACTGAGCACAGATATGGAGTGTTTTTCAGGCAGACAACGTATACTGGTGGTCACTGTCAGCAAAACTCTGCACTGTACTCCTCCTATATAATACAGTTGCTCCCCAGTCCCCACAATAAAGCAGTGTGAGCACAGATATATGCAGCACACTGAGCACAGATATGGAGCGTTTTTCAGGCAGACAACGTATACTGGTGGTCACTGATCAGCAAAACTCTGCACTGTACTCCTCCTATATAATATACTGCTGGTCCCCAGTCCCCACAATAAAGCAGTGTGAGCACAGATATATGCAGCACACTGAGCACAGATATGGAGTGTTTTTCAGGCAGACAACGTATACTGGTGGTCACTGGTCAGCAAAACTCTGCACTGTACTCCTCCTATATAATACAGCTGCTCCCCAGTCCCCACAATTAAGCAGTGTGAGCACAGATATATGCAGCACACTGAGCACAGATATGGAGTGTTTTTCAGGCAGACAACGTATAATACTGGTGGTCACTGATCAGCAAAACTCTGCACTGTACTCCTCCTATATTAATATACAGCTGCTCCCCAGTCCCCACAATTAAGCAATAAGTAAAGCAAGCACAAATATTTGCATCAACAATACACGGAGAGGACGCCAGCCACGTCCTCTCCCTAACATTTCCAATGCACGAGTGAAAATGGCGGCGACGCGCGGCTGCTTATATAGAATCCGAATCTCGCGAGAATCCGACAGCGGGATGATGACGTTCGGGCGCGCTCGGGTTAACCGAGCCATACGGGAGAATCCGAGTATGGCTCGGACCCGTGTAAAAAGGGTAAAGTTCGGGGGGTTTCGGTTTCCGGGGAACCGAACCCGCTCATCACTAATTGTGACACGTCTGCTGTGACATTTCTGCACATCTCCACTCCTTGTGGGCACAAGACTCGGGACTGAGGTTATTAAACAGATACATGGGGTCAGCAGATCACATGTGGATGGGGGGATGGGGGGGGTCTTCGCTGTCTCCCACATGGGATAAGACACATGGGGTCAGCAGATCACATGGGGATGGGGGGTCATCGCTGTCTCCCACATGGGATGAGACACATGGAGTCAGCAGATCACATGCGGATGGGGGGATGGGGGGTCCTCGCTGTCTCCCACATGGGATAAGACACATGGAGTCAGCAGATCACATGGGGATGGGGGGTCCTCGCTGTCTCCCACATGGGATGAGATACATGGGGTCAGCAGATCACATGGGGATGGGGGGTCCTCGCTGTCTCCCACATGTGATGAGACACATGGAGTCACCAGATCACATGTGGATGGGAGGATGGAGGGTCCTCGCTGTCTCCTACATGGGATGAGACACATGGGGTCAGCAGATCACATGGGGATGGGGGGATGGGGGTCCTCGCTGTCTCCTACATGGGATGAGACACATGGAGTCACCAGATCACATGTGGATGGGGGGTCATCGCTGTCTCCTACATGGGATGAGACAGATGGGGTCAGCAGATCACATGGGGATGGGGGTCCTCGCTGTCTCCTACATGGGCTGAGACACATGGGGTCAGCAGATCACATGGGGATGGGGGTCCTCGCTGTCTCCCACATGGGATGAGACACATGGAGTCACCAGATCACATGTGGATGGGGGGTCATCGCTGTCTCCTACATGGGATGAGACAGATGGGGTCAGCAGATCACATGGGGATGGGGGTCCTCGCTGTCTCCCACATGGGATGAGACACATGGAGTCACCAGATCACATGTGGATGGGGCGTCATCGCTGTCTCCTACATGGGATGAGACAGATGGGGTCAGCAGATCACATGGGGATGGGGGGTCCTCGCTGTCTCCCACATGGTATGAGACACATGGGGTCAGCAGATCACATGGGGATGGGGGTCCTCGCTGTCTCCCACATGGGGTAAGCAGATCACATGGGGATGGGGGGTCCTCGCTGTCTCCCACATGGGATGAGACATATGGAGTCACCAGATCAAATGGGGATTGGGGGTCCTCGCTGTCTCCCACATGGGATGAGACATATGGAGTCACCAGATCAAATGGGGATTGGGGGTCCTCGCTGTCTCCCACATGGGATGAGACACATGGAGTCACAAGAACACATGTGGATGGGGGGATGGGGGGTCATCGCTGTCTCGTACATGGGTAGAGACATATGGGGTCAGCAGATCACATGGGGATGGGGGTCCTCGCTGTCTCCCACATGGGATGAGGCACATGGGGTCAGCAGATCACATGGGGATGGGGGGTCCTCGCTGTCTCCTACATGGGATGAGACATATGGGGTCAGCAGATCACATGGGGATGGGGGGTACTCGCTGTCTCCTACATGGGATGAGACATATGGGGTCAGCAGATCACATGGGGATGGGGGGTACTCGCGGTCTCCTACATGGGATGAGACATATAGGGTCAGCAGATCACATTGGGATGGGGGGATGGGGGGTCCTCACTGTCTCCCACATGGGATAAGATGGATGGGGTCAGCAGATCACGTGGATGGGGGCTCTTGGACATAGAGTGCTGTGACATTTCTGCACATCTCCGCTCCTTGTGGGCACAAGACTCGGGACTGAGGTTATTAAACACAATAAATGAACCTCACAGTCTGATCTGTAGAGCGCCACCCGCAGGCTTTGTCCAGTGTAACAGTTCCTAGAGAAAGTGTCAGAGTACAGGATGACCGGTGTACATTAATGCCTATAACATGTTGTACACAGTGACGGCTCCTGGTTAGCCAATAAAGGCTGCTCCATCTGTACAAGCACAATTATCAGACCAGTGAATAGTAAAGTTCTCAGCTAGTTTAAGCCTAAAAGATGGAGAGAGATGACACATTTACCATGTTCCTCATGGAGCTTCTTCTTCACTCACAGACTTTTCCAAATGCCGCTGTTTTATTGATGATCCTCTCTGTAAAATACAGTCCCTGCCAATCGCCTCTGCGCTCGCTCCCGGACTCGCCGCCTTCTTCGGCTGAATCCTTTCCAACTGATAAAAATATGTTTTCTTGTTGCACCAGCTGCCATAGGATCTGGATGAGGTGAAGGAAAGGACACGGCTACAGGTATTGAAATAATAAAGATTCCCGGAATTATCTCCCAAATATTTCCGACTGTAAGCTCCTATGGTCAGCTTCCATTCTGCTAGGTTGCAACCGTTGTTCTATCTGTTCTGCAATACTCTACAGTAATACAGCTCCTGGAATTTCTACTTTGATTTATAAATCATTATCATGAATCATTTATACAAAGTTTTACAGAATCCATTGTTATTACATACAAATTGCTTCACGTCCACTGGCGGAGGGGTGGCGTCCATGCTGCGTCCATACAAACAAATGGTAATAATATAAGTATAATACTAGAATATACGCGGCTGGTGCAGGTGTATAGGAGAGGTGGCGTCCATGCTGCGTCCATACAAACAAATGGTAATAATATAAGTATAATACTAGAATATATGCGGCTGGTGCAGGTGTATAGGAGCACTGGCGTCCATGCTGCGTCCATACAAACAAATGTTAATAATATAAGTATAATACTAGAATATACGCGGCTGGTGCAGGTGTATAGAAGCGGTGCCGTCCATGCTGGGTCCATACAAACAAATGGTAATATTATAAGTATAATACTAGAATATACGCGGCTGGTGCAGGTGTATAGGAGAGGTTCCGTCCATGCTGGGTCCATACAAACAAATGGTAATAATATAAGTATAAAATACTAGAATATACGCGGCTGGTGCAGGTGTATAGGAGAGGTGCCGTCCATGCTGGGTCCATACAAACAAATGTTAATGTTATACGTATAATACTAGAATATACGCGGCTGGTGCAGGTATATAGGAGAGGTGCCGTCCATGCTGGGTCCATACAAACAAATGGTAATATTATAAGTATAATACTAGAATATACGCGGCTGGTGCAGGTGTATAGGAGAGGTTCCGTCCATGCTGGGTCCATACAAACAAATGGTAATAATATAAGTATAAAATACTAGAATATACGCGGCTGGTGCAGGTGTATAGGAGAGGTGCCGTCCATGCTGGGTCCATACAAACAAATGTTAATGTTATACGTATAATACTAGAATATACGCGGCTGGTGCAGGTGTATAGGAGAGGTGCCGTCCATGCTGGGTCCATACAAACAAATGGTAATAATATAAGTATAATACTAGAATATACGCGGCTGGTGCAGGTATATATAGTAGAGATGAGCGCCGGAAATTTTTCGGGTTTTGTGTTTTGGTTTTGGGTTCGGTTCCGCGGCCGTGTTTTGGGTTCGACCGCGTTTTGGCAAAACCTCACCGAATTTTTTTTGTCGGATTCGGGTGTGTTTTGGATTCGGGTGTTTTTTACAAAAAACACTAAAAAACAGCTTAAATCATAGAATTTGGGGGTCATTTTGATCCCAAAGTATTATTAACCTCAAAAACCATAATTTACACTCATTTTCAGTCTATTCTGAATACCTCACACCTCACAATATTATTTTTAGTCCTAAAATTTGCACCGAGGTCGCTGTGTGAGTAAGATAAGCGACCCTAGTGGCCGACACAAACACCGGGCCCATCTAGGAGTGGCACTGCAGTGTCACGCAGGATGTCCCTTCCAAAAAACCTCCCCAAACAGCACATGACGCAAAGAAAAAAAGAGGCGCAATGAGGTAGCTGTGTGAGTAAGATAAGCGACCCTAGTGGCCGACACAAACACCGGGCCCATCTAGGAGTGGCACTGCAGTGTCACGCAGGATGTCCCTTCCAAAAAACCCTCCCCAAACAGCACATGACGCAAAGAAAAAAAGAGGCGCAATGAGGTAGCTGACTGTGTGAGTAAGATAAGCGACCCTAGTGGCCGACACAAACACCGGGCCCATCTAGGAGTGGCACTGCAGTGTCACGCAGGATGGCCCTTCCAAAAAACCCTCCCCAAACAGCACATGACGCAAAGAAAAAAAGAGGCGCAATGAGGTAGCTGACTGTGTGAGTAAGACAAGCGACCCTAGTGGCCGACACAAACACCGGGCCCATCTAGGAGTGGCACTGCAGTGTCACGCAGGATGGCCCTTCCAAAAAACCCTCCCCAAACAGCACATGACGCAAAGAAAAAAAGAGGCGCAATGAGGTAGCTGACTGTGTGAGTAAGATAAGCGACCCTAGTGGCCGACACAAACACCGGGCCCATCTAGGAGTGGCACTGCAGTGTCACGCAGGATGGCCCTTCCAAAAAACCCTCCCCAAACAGCACATGACGCAAAGAAAAAAAGAGGCGCAATGAGGTAGCTGACTGTGTGAGTAAGATAAGCGACCCTAGTGGCCGACACAAACACCGGGCCCATCTAGGAGTGGCACTGCAGTGTCACGCAGGATGGCCCTTCCAAAAAACCCTCCCCAAACAGCACATGACGCAAAGAAAAAAAGAGGCGCAATGAGGTAGCTGACTGTGTGAGTAAGATAAGCGACCCTAGTGGCCGACACAAACACCGGGCCCATTTAGGAGTGGCACTGCAGTGTCACGCAGGATGTCCCTTCCAAAAAACCCTCCCCAATCAGCACATGATGCAAAGAAAAAGAAAAGAAAAAAGAGGTGCAAGATGGAATTGTCCTTGGGCCCTCCCACCCACCCTTATGTTGTATAAACAAAACAGGACATACACACTTTAACCAACCCATCATTTCAGTGACAGGGTCTGCCACACGACTGTGACTGATATGACGGGTTGGTTTGGACCCCCCCCAAAAAAGAAGCAATTAATCTCTCCTTGCACAAACTGGCTCTACAGAGGCAAGATGTCCACCTCATCATCATCCTCCGATATATCACCGTGTACATCCCCCTCCTCACAGATTATCAATTCGTCCCCACTGGAATCCACCATCTCAGCTCCCTGTGTACTTTGTGGAGGCAATTGCTGCTGGTCAATGTCTCCGCGGAGGAATTGATTATAATTCATTTTAATGAACATCATCTTCTCCACATTTTCTGGATGTAACCTCGTACGCCGATTGCTGACAAGGTGAGCGGCGGCACTAAACACTCTTTCGGAGTACACACTTGTGGGAGGGCAACTTAGGTAGAATAAAGCCAGTTTGTGCAAGGGCCTCCAAATTGCCTCTTTTTCCTGCCAGTATAAGTACGGACTGTGTGACGTGCCTACTTGGATGCGGTCACTCATATAATCCTCCACCATTCTTTCAATGTTGAGAGAATCATATGCAGTGACAGTAGACGACATGTCCGTAATCGTTGTCAGGTCCTTCAGTCCGGACCAGATGTCAGCATCAGCAGTCGCTCCAGACTGCCCTGCATCACCGCCAGCGGGTGGGCTCGGAATTCTGAGCCTTTTCCTCGCACCCCCAGTTGCGGGAGAATGTGGAGGAGATGTTGACAGGTCGCGTTCCGCTTGACTTGACAATTTTCTCACCAGCAGGTCTTTCAACCCCAGCAGACTTGTGTCTGCCGGAAAGAGAGATCCAAGGTAGGTTTTAAATCTAGGATCGAGCACGGTGGCCAAAATGTAGTGCTCTGATTTCAACAGATTGACCACCCGTGAATCCTTGTTAAGCGAATTAAGGGCTCCATCCACAAGTCCCACATGCCTAGCGGAATCGCTCCGTGTTAGCTCCTCCTTCAATGTCTCCAGCTTCTTCTGCAAAAGCCTGATGAGGGGAATGACCTGACTCAGGCTGGCAGTGTCTGAACTGACTTCACGTGTGGCAAGTTCAAAGGGCATCAGAACCTTGCACAACGTTGAAATCATTCTCCACTGCACTTGAGACAGGTGCATTCCACCTCCTATATTAGAGATGAGCGCCTGAAATTTTTCGGGTTTTGGTTTTGGGTTCGGTTCCGCGGCCGTGTTTTGGGTTCGAACGCGTTTTGGCAAAACCTCACCGAATTTTTTTTGTCGGATTCGGGTGTGTTTTGGATTCGGGTGTTTTTTTTCAAAAAACACTAAAAAACAGCTTAAATCATAGAATTTGGGGGTCATTTTGATCCCAAAGTATTATTAACCTCAAAAACCATAATTTACACTCATTTTCAGTCTATTCTGAATACCTCACACCTCACAATATTATTTTTAGTCCTAAAATTTGCACCGAGGTCGCTGTGTGAGTAAGATAAGCGACCCTAGTGGCCGACACAAACACCGGGCCCATCTAGGAGTGGCACTGCAGTGTCACGCAGGATGTCCCTTCCAAAAAACCCTCCCCAAACAGCACATGACGCAAAGAAAAAAAGAGGCGCAATGAGGTAGCTGTGTGAGTAAGATTAGCGACCCTAGTGGCCGACACAAACACCGGGCCCATCTAGGAGTGGCACTGCAGTGTCACGCAGGATGGCCCTTCCAAAAAACCCTCCCCAAACAGCACATGACGCAAAGAAAAAAAGAGGCGCAATGAGGTAGCTGTGTGAGTAAGATTAGCGACCCTAGTGGCCGACACAAACACCGGGCCCATCTAGGAGTGGCACTGCAGTGTCACGCAGGATGTCCCTTCCAAAAAACCCTCCCCAAACAGCACATGACGCAAAGAAAAAAAGAGGCGCAATGAGGTAGCTGTGTGAGTAAGATTAGCGACCCTAGTGGCCGACACAAACACCGGGCCCATCTAGGAGTGGCACTGCAGTGTCACGCAGGATGTCCCTTCCAAAAAACCCTCCCCAAACAGCACATGACGCAAAGAAAAAAAGAGGCGCAATGAGGTAGCTGACTGTGTGAGTAAGATTAGCGACCCTAGTGGCCGACACAAACACCGGGCCCATTTAGGAGTGGCACTGCAGTGTCACGCAGGATGTCCCTTCCAAAAAACCCTCCCCAATCAGCACATGATGCAAAGAAAAAGAAAAGAAAAAAGAGGTGCAAGATGGAATTGTCCTTGGGCCCTCCCACCCACCCTTATGTTGTATAAACAAAACAGGACATGCACACTTTAACCAACCCATCATTTCAGTGACAGGGTCTGCCACACGACTGTGACTGATATGACGGGTTGGTTTGGACCCCCCCCAAAAAAGAAGCAATTAATCTCTCCTTGCACAAACTGGCTCTACAGAGGCAAGATGTCCACCTCATCATCATCATCCGATATATCACCGAGTACATCCCCCTCCTCACAGATTATCAATTCGTCCCCACTGGAATCCACCATCTCAGCTCCCTGTGTACTTTGTGGAGGCAATTGCTGCTGGTCAATGTCTCCGCGGAGGAATTGATTATAATTCATTTTAATGAACATCATCTTCTCCACATTTTCTGGATGTAACCTCGTACGCCGATTGCTGACAAGGTGAGCGGCGGCACTAAACACTCTTTCGGAGTACACACTTGTGGGAGGGCAACTTAGGTAGAAAAAAGCCAGTTTGTGCAAGGGCCTCCAAATTGCCTCTTTTTCCTGCCAGTATAAGTACGGACTGTGTGACGTGCCTACTTGGATGCGGTCACTCATATAATCCTCCACCATTCTATCAATGTTGAGAGAATCATATGCAGTGACAGTAGACGACATGTCCGTAATCGTTGTCAGGTCCTTCAGTCCGGACCAGATGTCAGCATCAGCAGTCGCTCCAGACTGCCCTGCATCACCGCCAGCGGGTGGGCTCGGAATTCTGAGCCTTTTCCTCGCACCCCCAGTTGCGGGAGAATGTGAAGGAGGAGATGTTGACAGGTCGCGTTCCGCTTGACTTGACAATTTTGTCACCAGCAGGTCTTTCAACCCCAGCAGACTTGTGTCTGCCGGAAAGAGAGATCCAAGGTAGGCTTTAAATCTAGGATCGAGCACGGTGGCCAAAATGTAGTGCTCTGATTTCAACAGATTGACCACCCGTGAATCCTTGTTAAGCGAATTAAGGGCTCCATCCACAAGTCCCACATGCCTAGCGGAATCGCTCCGTGTTAGCTCCTCCTTCAATGTCTCCAGCTTCTTCTGCAAAAGCCTGATGAGGGGAATGACCTGACTCAGGCTGGCAGTGTCTGAACTGACTTCACGTGTGGCAAGTTCAAAGGGCATCAGAACCTTGCACAACGTTGAAATCATTCTCCACTGCGCTTGAGACAGGTGCATTCCACCTACTATATCGTGCTCAATTGTATAGGCTTGAATGGCCTTTTGCTGCTCCTCCAACCTCTGAAGCATATAGAGGGTTGAATTCCACCTCGTTACCACTTCTTGCTTCAGATGATGGCAGGGCAGGTTCAGTAGTTTTTGGTGGTGCTCCAGTCTTCTGTACGTGGTGCCTGTACGCCGAAAGTGTCCCGCAATTCTTCTGGCCACCGACAGCATCTCTTGCACGCCCCTGTCGTTTTTAAAAAAATTCTGCACCACCAAATTCAAGGTATGTGCAAAACATGGGACGTGCTGGAATTTGCCCATATTTAATGCACACACAATATTGCTGGCGTTGTCCGATGCCACAAATCCACAGGAGAGTCCAATTGGGGTAAGCCATTCCGCGATGATCTTCCTCAGTTGCCGTAAGAGGTTTTCAGCTGTGTGCGTATTCTGGAAACCGGTGATACAAAGCGTAGCCTGCCTAGGAAAGAGTTGGCGTTTGCGAGATGCTGCTACTGGTGCCGCCGCTGCTGTTCTTGCAGCGGGAGTCCATACATCTACCCAGTGGGCTGTCACAGTCATATAGTCCTGACCCTGCCCTGCTCCACTTGTCCACATGTCCGTGGTTAAGTGGACATTGGGTACAGCTGCATTTTTTAGGACACTGGTGACTCTTTTTCTGAGGTCTGTGTACATTTTCGGTATCGCCTGCCTAGAGAAATGGAACCTAGATGGTATTTGGTACCGGGGACACAGTACCTCCAACAAGTATCTAGTTGGCTCTGCAGTAATGATGGATACCGGAACCACGTTTCTCACCACCCAGGATGCCAAGGCCTCAGTTATCCGCTTTGCAGTAGGATGACTGCTGTGATATTTCATCTTCCTCGCAAAGGACTGTTGAACAGTCAATTGCTTACTGGAAGTAGTACAAGTGGGCTTACGTCTTCCCCTCTGGGATGACCATCGACTCCCAGCGGCAACAACAGCAGCGCCAGCAGCAGTAGGCGTTACACGCAAGGATGCATCGGAGGAATCCCAGGCAGGAGAGGACTCGTCAGAATTGCCAGTGACATGGCCTGCAGGACTATTGGCATTCCTGGGGAAGGAGGAAATTGACACTGAGGGAGTTGGTGGGGTGGTTTGCGTGAGCTTGGTTACAAGAGGAAGGGATTTACTGGTCAGTGGACTGCTTCCGCTGTCACCCAAAGTTTTTGAACTTGTCACTGACTTATTATGAATGCGCTGCAGGTGACGTATAAGGGAGGATGTTCCGAGGTGGTTAACGTCCTTACCCCTACTTATTACAGCTTGACAAAGGGAACACACGGCTTGACACCTGTTGTCCGCATTTCTGGTGAAATACCTCCACACCGAAGAGCTGATTTTTTTGGTATTTTCACCTGGCATGTCAACGGCCATATTCCTCCCACGGACAACAGGTGTCTCCCCGGGTGCCTGACTTAAACAAACCACCTCACCATCAGAATCCTCCTGGTCAATTTCCTCCCCAGCGCCAGCAACACCCATATCCTCCTCATCCTGGTGTACTTCAACACTGACATCTTCAATCTGACTATCAGGAACTGGACTGCGGGTGCTCCTTCCAGCACTTGCAGGGGGCGTGCAAATGGTGGAAGGCGCATGCTCTTCACGTCCAGTGTTGGGAAGGTCAGGCATCGCAACCGACACAATTGGACTCTCCTTGTGGATTTGGGATTTCGAAGAATGCACAGTTCTTTGCTGTGCTGCTTTTGCCAGCTTGAGTCTTTTCATTTTTCTAGCGAGAGGCTGAGTGCTTCCATCCTCATGTGAAGCTGAACCACTAGCCATGAACATAGGCCAGGGCCTCAGCCGTTCCTTGCCACTCCGTGTCGTAAATGGCATATTGGCAAGTTTACGCTTCTCCTCCGACAATTTTATTTTAGGTTTTGGAGTCCTTTTTTTTCTGATATTTGGTGTTTTGGATTTGACATGCTCTGTACTATGACATTGGGCATCGGCCTTGGCAGACGACGTTGCTGGCATTTCATCGTCTCGGCCATGACTAGTGGCAGCAGCTTCAGCACGAGGTGGAAGTGGATCTTGATCTTTCCCTAATTTTGGAACCTCAACATTTTTGTTCTCCATATTTTAATAGGCACAACTAAAAGGCACCTCAGGTAAACAATGGAGATGGATACTAGTATACAATTATGGACTGCCTGCCGAGTGCAGACACAGAGGTAGCCACAGCCGTGAACTACCGTACTGTACTGTGTCTGCTGCTAATATAGACTGGTTGATAAAGAGATGTCTATGTAACTATGTATGTATAAAGAAGAAAGAAAAAAAAACCACGGTTAGGTGGTATACAATTATGGACGGACTGCCTGCCGAGTGCCGACACAGAGGTAGCCACAGCCGTGAACTACCGCACTGTACTGTGTCTGCTGCTAATATATAGACTGGTTGATAAAGAGATAGTATACTCGTAACTAGTATGTATGTATAAAGAAAGAAAAAAAAACCACGGTTAGGTGGTATATACAATTATGGACGGGCTGCCGAGTGCCGACACAGAGGTAGCCACAGCCGTGAACTACCGCACTGTACTGTGTCTGCTGCTAATATATAGACTGGTTGATAAAGAGATAGTATACTCGTAACTAGTATGTATGTATAAAGAAAGAAAAAAAAACCACGGTTAGGTGGTATATACAATTATGGACGGGCTGCCGAGTGCCGACACAGAGGTAGCCACAGCCGTGAACTACCGCACTGTACTGTGTCTGCTGCTAATATATAGACTGGTTGATAAAGAGATAGTATACTCGTAACTAGTATGTATGTATAAAGAAAGAAAAAAAAACACGGTTAGGTGGTATATACAATTATGGACGGGCTGCCGAGTGCCGACACAGAGGTAGCCACAGCCGTGAACTACCGCACTGTACTGTGTCTGCTGCTAATATAGACTGGTTGATAAAGAGATAGTATACTCGTAACTAGTATGTATGTATAAAGAAAGAAAAAAAAACCACGGTTAGGTGGTATATACAATTATGGACGGGCTGCCGAGTGCCGACACAGAGGTAGCCACAGCCGTGAACTACCGCACTGTACTGTGTCTGCTGCTAATACAGACTGGTTGATAAAGAGATAGTATACTCGTAACTAGTATGACTATAAAGAAAGAAAAAAAAACCACGGTTAGGTGGTATATACAATTATGGACGGGCTGCCGAGTGCCGACACAGAGGTAGCCACAGCCGTGAACTACCGCACTGTACTGTGTCTGCTGCTAATATATAGACTGGTTGATAAAGAGATAGTATACTCGTAACTAGTATGTATGTATAAAGAAAGAAAAAAAAACCACGGTTAGGTGGTATATACAATTATGGACGGGCTGCCGAGTGCCGACACAGAGGTAGCCACAGCCGTGAACTACCGCACTGTACTGTGTCTGCTGCTAATATAGACTGGTTGATAAAGAGATAGTATACTCGTAACTAGTATGACTATAAAGAAAGGAAAAAAAACCACGGTTAGGTGGTATATACAATTATGGACGGGCTGCCGAGTGCCGACACAGAGGTAGCCACAGCCGTGAACTACCGCACTGTACTGTGTCTGCTGCTAATATATAGACTGGTTGATAAAGAGATAGTATACTCGTAACTAGTATGTATGTATAAAGAAAGAAAAAAAAACCACGGTTAGGTGGTATATACAATTATGGACGGGCTGCCGAGTGCCGACACAGAGGTAGCCACAGCCGTGAACTACCGCACTGTACTGTGTCTGCTGCTAATATATAGACTGGTTGATAAAGAGATAGTATACTCGTAACTAGTATGTATGTATAAAGAAAGAAAAAAAAACCACGGTTAGGTGGTATATACAATTATGGACGGGCTGCCGAGTGCCGACACAGAGGTAGCCACAGCCGTGAACTACCGCACTGTACTGTGTCTGCTGCTAATATATAGACTGGTTGATAAAGAGATAGTATACTCGTAACTAGTATGTATGTATAAAGAAAAAAAAAAAAACCACGGTTAGGTGGTATATACAATTATGGACGGGCTGCCGAGTGCCGACACAGAGGTAGCCACAGCCGTGAACTACCGCACTGTACTGTGTCTGCTGCTAATATAGACAGGTTGATAAAGAGATAGTATACTCGTAACTAGTATGTATGTATAAAGAAAGAAAAAAAAACCACGGTTAGGTGGTATATACAATTATGGACGGGCTGCCGAGTGCCGACACAGAGGTAGCCACAGCCGTGAACTACCGCACTGTACTGTGTCTGCTGCTAATATATAGACTGGTTGATAAAGAGATAGTATACTCGTAACTAGTATGTATGTATAAAGAAAGAAAAAAAAACCACGGTTAGGTGGTATATACAATTATGGACGGGCTGCCGAGTGCCGACACAGAGGTAGCCACAGCCGTGAACTACCGCACTGTACTGTGTCTGCTGCTAATATATAGACTGGTTGATAAAGAGATAGTATACTCGTAACTAGTATGTATGTATAAAGAAAGAAAAAAAAACCACGGTTAGGTGGTATATACAATTATGGACGGGCTGCCGAGTGCCGACACAGAGGTAGCCACAGCCGTGAACTACCGCACTGTACTGTGTCTGCTGCTAATATAGACTGGTTGATAAAGAGATAGTATACTCGTAACTAGTATGTATGTATAAAGAAAGAAAAAAAAACCACGGTTAGGTGGTATATACAATTATGGACGGGCTGCCGAGTGCCGACACAGAGGTAGCCACAGCCGTGAACTACCGCACTGTACTGTGTCTGCTGCTAATATATAGACTGGTTGATAAAGAGATAGTATACTCGTAACTAGTATGTATGTATAAAGAAAGAAAAAAAAACCACGGTTAGGTGGTATATACAATTATGGACGGGCTGCCGAGTGCCGACACAGAGGTAGCCACAGCCGTGAACTACCGCACTGTACTGTGTCTGCTGCTAATATATAGACTGGTTGATAAAGAGATAGTATACTCGTAACTAGTATGTATGTATAAAGAAAGAAAAAAAAACCACGGTTAGGTGGTATATACAATTATGGACGGGCTGCCGAGTGCCGACACAGAGGTAGCCACAGCCGTGAACTACCGCACTGTACTGTGTCTGCTGCTAATATAGACTGGTTGATAAAGAGATAGTATACTACTAATATTATATATACTGGTGGTCAGGTCACTGGTCACTAGTCACACTGGCAGTGGCACTCCTGCAGCAAAAGTGTGCACTGTTTAATTTTAATATAATATTATGTACTCCTGGCTCCTGCTATAACCTATAACTGGCACTGCAGTGCTCCCCAGTCTCCCCCACAATTATAAGCTGTGTGAGCTGAGCACAGTCAGATATATATATACATTGATGCAGCACACTGGGCTGAGCAGTGCACACAGATATGGTATGTGACTGAGTCACTGTGTGTATCGTTTTTTTCAGGCAGAGAACGGATATATTAAATAAAACAAACAACTGCACTGTCTGGTGGTCACTGTGGTCGTCAGTCACTAAACTCTGCACTCTCTTCTACAGTATCACAGCCTCAGGTCAATCTCTCTCTCTCTCTCTCAACCCTAATCTAAATGGAGAGGACGCCAGCCACGTCCTCTCCCTATCAATCTCAATGCACGTGTGAAAATGGCGGCGACGCGCGGCTCCTTATATAGAATCCGAGTCTCGCGATAGAATCCGAGCCTCGCGAGAATCCGACAGCGTCATGATGACGTTCGGGCGCGCTCGGGTTAACCGAGCAAGGCGGGAAGATCCGAGTCGCTCGGACCCGTGAAAAAAAACATGAAGTTCGGGCGGGTTCGGATTCAGAGAAACCGAACCCGCTCATCTCTATCCTATATCGTGCTCAATTGTATAGGCTTGAATGGCCTTTTGCTGCTCCTCCAACCTCTGAAGCATATAGAGGGTTGAATTCCACCTCGTTACCACTTCTTGCTTCAGATGATGGCAGGGCAGGTTCAGTAGTTTTTGGTGGTGCTCCAGTCTTCTGTACGTGGTGCCTGTACGCCGAAAGTGTCCCGCAATTCTTCTGGCCACCGACAGCATCTCTTGCACGCCAGTGGTGCACCCAGGGGGGGTTTCCGAGTACCCAGAAACCCCCCTCCACTAAAAAAAAAAAAAAAAAAAAAAAAATGTTTTTTTTTTTTTTTTTTTTAGCTGCACGAGTATTATTAATGGCTGTCTAGCGTCCTCTGCAGCCTGCTGTCTTCCTGGTGGCACTTGTAAGTGCAATAAAAGTTTACTTTATTTTAATTATAGTACATATATATCCATGTGCATACATATATACACATGTATATATATACATACATACATATAAACACACACACACGTATGATATATATACATGTGTATATATACGTGTACTGTATGTATATTTAATTTGCTATGTATATGTGTATATGTATGTGTGTGTATATATATATATATATATATATACACATGGTATATATATGGGGTGGTCTTCAGTATGCCGACTGACGGGATCCCGGCGCACAGTATACCGGCGCCGGGATCCCGACGGCCAGCATACCGACAATTGTTCTCCCTCGTGGGGGTCCACGACCCCCCTGGAGGGAGAATAAAATAGCGTGGTGCGCATAGCGCGCCACCGTGCCCATAGTGTGGCGAGCACAGCGAGGCCTCAAGGGGCTCATTTGCGCTCGCCACACTGTCGGTAAGCCGGCGGTCGGGCTCCCGGCGCCGGTATGCTGGTCGCCGGGAGCCTGTCCGCCGGCATACCATAGTGAACCCTATATATGTGTAGATATGTATATATATATATATATATGTATATATATATATATATATATATATACATATATATATATATACACACACACACACACACACAGATACACACACAGACACACTAGTTTTACGGACCCAGCATATACTGGGTCACCTCAGTCCCCACCCCCGTGATTGGCTCCACCCAGTTCTGGAAACCCCCCCATGCAAATCCTGCGTTTGCCACTGCACGCCCCTGACGTTTTTTAAAAAATTCTGCACCACCAAATTCAAGGTATGTGCAAAACATGGGACGTGCTGGAATTTGCCCATATTTAATGCACACACAATATTGCTGGCGTTGTCCGATGCCACAAATCCACAGGAGAGTCCAATTGGGGTAAGCCATTCTGCGATGATCTTCCTCAGTTGCCGTAAGAGGTTTTTAGCTGTGTGCGTATTCTGGAAAGCGGTGATACAAAGCGTAGCCTGCCTAGGAAAGAGTTGGCGTTTGCGAGATGCTGCTACTGGTGCCGCCGCTGCTGTTCTTGCGGCGGGAGTCCATACAGAGCCTCTCTCCCTCCCCCCAGCGGGTGATATGTTGTGTATCTCAGTGTTTGGACCCTCGCAGGCCAGAGCCTCTCTCCCTCCCCCCAGCGGGTGATATGTTGTGTATCTCAGTGTTTGGACCCTCGCAGGCCAGAGCCTCTCTCCCTCCCCCCAGCGGGTGATATATTGTGTGCCGCAGTGTTTGGACCCTCGCAGGCCAGAGCCTCTCTCCCTCCCCCCAGTGGGTGATATATTGTGTGCCGCAGTGTTTGGACCCTCGCAGGCCAGAGCCTCTCTCCCTCCCCCCAGTGGGTGATATATTGTGTGCCGCAGTGTTTGGGCCCTCGCAGGCCAGGGCCTCTCTCCCTCCCCCCAGCGGGTGATATATTGTGTGTCGCAGTGTTTGGCCCTCGCAGGCCAGAGCCTCTCTCCCTCCCCCCAGCGGGTGATATATTGTGTGCCGCAGTGTTTGGCCCTCGCAGGCCAGGGCCTCTCTCCCTCCCCCAGCGGGTGATATATTGTGTGCCGCAGTGTTTGGACCCTCGCAGGCCAGAGCCTCTCTCCCTCCCCCCAGCGGGTGATATATTGTGTGCCGCAGTGTTTGGCCCTCGCAGGCCAGAGCATCTCTCCCTCCCCCCAGCGGGTGATATATTGTGTATCTCAGTGTTTGGGCCCTCGCAGGCCAGAGCCTCTCTCCCTCCCCCCAGCGGGTGATATATTGTGTGCCGCAGTGTTTGGACCCTCGCAGGCCAGAGCCTCTCTCCCGCCCCCCAGCGGGTGATATATTGTGTATCTCAGTGTTTGGGCCCTCGCAGGCCAGACCCTCTCTCCCGCCCTCCAGCGGGTGATATATTGTGTATCTCAGTGTTTGGGCCCTCGCAGGCCAGAGCCTCTCTCCCTCCCCCCAGCGGGTGATATATTGTGTGCCGCAGTGTTTGGACCCTCGCAGGCCAGAGCCTCTCTCCCTCCCCCCAGCGGGTGATATATTGTGTGCCGCAGTGTTTGGACCCTCGCAGGCCAGATCCTCTCTCCCGCCCCCCAGCGGGTGATATATTGTGTGCCGCAGTGTTTGGACCCTCGCAGGCCAGAGCCTCTCTCCCGCCCCCCAGCGGGTGATATATTGTGTGCCGCAGTGTTTGGACCCTCGCAGGCCAGAGCCTCTCTCCCTCCCCCCAGCGGGTGATATATTGTGTGCCGCAGTGTTTGGACCCTCGCAGGCCAGAGCCTCTCTCCCTCCCCCCAGCGGGTGATATATTGTGTGCCGCAGTGTTTGGACCCTCGCAGGCCAGAGCCTCTCTCCCTCCCCCCAGCGGGTGATATATTGTGTACCGCAGTGTTTGGACCCTCGCAGGCCAGAGCCTCTCTCCCTCCCCACAGCGGGTGATATATTGTGTGCCGCAGTGTTTGGACCCTCGCAGGCCAGAGTCTCTCTCCCGCCCCCCAGCGGGTGATATATTGTGTGCCGCAGTGTTTGGACCCTCGCAGGCCAGAGCCTCTCTCCCTCCCCCCAGCGGGTGATATATTGTGTGCCGCAGTGTTTGGACCCTCGCAGGCCAGAGCCTCTCCCCCTCCCCCCAGCGGGTGATATATTGTGTGCTGCAGTGTTTGGACCCTCGCAGGCCAGAGCCTCTCTCCCTCCCCCCAGCGGGTGATATATTGTGTGCCGCAGTATTTGGACCCTCGCAGGCCAGACCCTCTCTCCCGCCCTCCAGCGGGTGATATATTGTGTGCCGCAGTGTTTGGACCCTCGCAGGCCAGAGCCTCTCTCCCTCCCCCCAGCGGGTGATATATTGTGTGCCGCAGTGTTTGGACCCTCGCAGGCCAGAGCCTCTCTCCCTCCCCCCAGTGGGTGATATATTGTGTGCCGCAGTGTTTGGACCCTCGCAGGCCAGAGCCTCTCTCCCTCCCCCCAGCGGGTGATATATTGTGTGCCGCAGTGTTTGGACCCTCGCAGGCCAGAGCCTCTCTCCCTCCCCCCACTGGGTGATATATTGTGTGCCGCAGTGTTTGGCCCTCGCAGGCCAGAGCCTCTCTCCCTCCCCCCAGTGGGTGATATATTGTGTGCCGCAGTGTTTGGACCCTCGCAGGCCAGAGCCACTCTCCCTCCCCCTAGTGGGTGATATATTGTGTGTCGCAGTGTTTGGGCCCTCGCAGGCCAGAGCCTCTCTCCCTCCCCCCAGCGGGTGATATATTGTGTGCCGCAGTGTTTGGACCCTCGCAGGCCAGAGCCTCTCTCCCTCCCCCCACTGGGTGATATATTGTGTGCCGCAGTGTTTGGCCCTCGCAGGCCAGAGCCTCTCTCCCTCCCCCCAGCGGGTGATATATTGTGTATCTCAGTGTTTGGGCCCTCGCAGGCCAGAGCCTCTCTCTCGCCCCCCAGCGGGTGATATATTGTGTGCCGCAGTGTTGGACCCTCGCAGGCCAGAGCCTCTCTCCCTCCCCCCAGCGGGTGATATATTGTGTGCCGCAGTGTTTGGACCCTCGCAGGCCAGAGCCTCTCTCCCTCCCCCCAGCGGGTGATATATTGTGTGCCGCAGTGTTTGGACCCTCGCAGGCCAGAGCCTCTCTCCCTCCCCCCAGCGGGTGATATATTGTGTGCCGCAGTGTTTGGGCCCTCGCAGGCCAGAGCCTCTCTCCCGCCCCCAGTGGGTGATATATTGTGTGCCGCAGTGTTTGGACCCTCGCAGGCCAGAGCCTCTCTCCCTCCCCCCAGCGGGTGATATATTGTGTGCCGCAGTGTTTGGACCCTCGCAGGCCAGAGCCTCTCTCCCGCCCCCCAGCGGGTGATATATTGTGTGCCGCAGTGTTTGGACCCTCGCAGGCCGGAGCCTCTCTCCCTCCCCCCAGCGGGTGATATATTGTGTGTCGGAGTGTTTGGACCCTCGCAGGCCAGAGCCTCTCTCCCTCGCCCCAGCGGGTGATATATTGTGTGCCGCAGTGTTTGGACCCTCGCAGGCCAGAGCCTCTCCCCCTCCCCCCAGTGGGTGATATATTGTGTATCGCAGTGTTTGGACCCTCGCAGGCCAGAGCCTCTCTCCCTCCCCCCAGTGGGTGATATATTGTGTGCCGCAGTGTTTGGACCCTCGCAGGCCAGAGCCTCTCTCCCTCCCCCCAGCGGGTGATATATTGTGTGCCGCAGTGTTTGGCCCTCGCAGGCCAGAGCCTCTCTCCCTCCCCCCAGTGGGTGATATATTGTGTGTCGCAGTGTTTGGACCCTCGCAGGCCAGAGCCTCTCTCCCTCCCCCCAGCGGGTGATATATTGTGTGCTGCAGTGTTTGGACCCTCGCAGGCCAGAGCCTCTCTCCCTCCCCCCAGCGGGTGATATATTGTGTGCCGCAGTGTTTGGACCCTCGCAGGCCAGAGCCTCTCTCCCTCCCCCCAGCGGGTGATATATTGTGTGCCGCAGTGTTTGGCCCTCGCAGGCCAGGGCCTCTCTCCCTCCCCCCAGCGGGTGATATATTGTGTGCCGCAGTGTTTGGACCCTCGCAGGCCAGAGCCTCTCTCCCTCCCCCCAGTGGGTGATATATTGTGTGCCGCAGTGTTTGGGCCCTCGCAGGCCAGAGCCTCTCTCCCTCCCCCCAGCGGGTGATATACTGTGTGCCGCAGTGTTTGGACCCTCGCAGGCCAGAGCCTCTCTCCCTCCCCCCAGTGGGTGATATATTGTGTGTCGCAGTGTTTGGACCCTCGCAGGCCAGAGCCTCTCTCCCTCCCCCCAGTGGGTGATATATTGTGTGCCGCAGTGTTTGGGCCCTCGCAGGCCAGAGCCTCTCTCCCGCCCCAGCGGGTGATATATTGTGTGCCGCAGTGTTTGGGCCCTCGCAGGCCAGAGCCTCTCTCCCTCCCCCCAGCGGGTGATATATTGTGTATCTCAGTGTTTGGACCCTCGCAGGCCAGAGCCTCTCTCCCTCCCCCCAGTGGGTGATATATTGTGTGCCGCAGTGTTTGGGCCCTCGCAGGCCAGAGCCTCTCTCCCTCCCCCCAGCGGGTGATATATTGTGTGCCGCAGTGTGTGGACCCTCGGAGGCCGGAGCCTCTCTCTCTCCGTGTGACATTGACATCAGAGAGCGGCGATTCTCATTTTATGCTCATTAGAAAGTCACTGGATGTGGTATTAGGAGAACGCGCCGCAGTAACTCAGCTTCACTTTAATTCTGACATTTCACAAACCCCAAGAGGCAGCTTCACCTATTTACAAACTGCATTTTATCTCTTTTACATAAATCTGGATCCAAGGTGTCCATTAACTTTGTATGACTCCGCTCCATTAATTCCTTCCAGAGTGACATTCTGATAGCAGCTGAACAGATGGAATTGCGGGATTGTTCTAGCAAATTTATCATAAAAAATGCATCCGACACCTGTGTAATTTGCCTAATCATTTTCCTAATAAGCTCCCACCATTAATTATACACGATTTCCACAATGCAATCAAGATAAAAGTAAATCTGATGACTTAATACCCTTCAAAATAATTGGTTCACCCAACACAAGGCCTCCCCTGCTTCTCCGTCTCTGACAGTTAATTAGGAGAAGGGTGCACCCCGTAGGTGCCAGCAGAACGGAGGCTGTGCTTGGTAGGAGGCAGACCTGCTGTTTTTGGGCACAAGTCAAGGATATTAACTCATAAAAGGGAAAATCTAACAGCAACCCCCCAACGCACATCCTACTCCCCAGTAAACAGATGCGATTAGTCTGTTTCAAGCCTGAGAAAGCGCTGGCATGGCTCTGCGGGCACAATGTGGAGCCAGGTCTGTGAGACTGCTGTCTTGTGGTGAGGTCCACCTGTCACATCATTAGGTGCTGCCGCTGCTCAGGAACCACTCGGATAAATGAGATTTACAGGCCCCGGCGAGACCCACGCGCCAGCATCCTGCCTCAATTAGCTACAGATTAATTGTCTGAGAGGGGAATAGAAGTTTTACTCTGACCGGCCTGTAATGAGCGGAGGCCTGAGGCGGCATGGAGGAACGTGATCAGCTAACGGCGCCGCCGGTCTCCCAAACTAACTGCCACTAAAATCTGTCACATTAAGGGTGAGATTCAAATGATAGGTCACGCCCAATTTCCTTTCTAAAATGATCTCCGTTATCGCACACATTGCGCCCATAGTAATCAGGTTTAGCTGTGTGAAGGGTCGGGTGCCACGCTACTCCGGGGGTAGCGAGCTGAAATAATGATACCACGCCCCTGAGGGCAGAAACAGAACGAGTGTGGAAAGGGGTGAAAAGAATTGAATCCCGCCCTAAAGGGTGATGTCCTGACATTCGCTCCTGAAATGTCATCGGTACTTTCTGTCGTATGCAGAGATACCGCAACGCTGGGTGACAGAGGCGGCAGGGGCACCGGTATATGGGCTGGCTCAGCCTATCCCGGGCACAACGGAAACTGGCGCGAATGGCAAAGGTGGCGTGCCTAGCGACCAATGAGATTAATGTTCCCCATCGCGCCATAAGCAGATTGGGAACTTTTACCATTTCTCTGGAGCAGCCAATTGGTTGTGACCAGCTGAACGGGATGAACTTGGGATTGTGTGTGTGACACATTGTAACATCCCGAAATCACCGTCTGAGGGCGGGACGTAAAGACAGGACACCTATATGTCACCAATACGTTGTATCTCCTGCAGTAATAACATAATACACAATGAATGTCTGGGTTCCTCTCTGCGACCTGCTGGACACACAGGGACAGTAACATACAGTAACGCAGGGCTGCAATTACTGGGATTACATTATTTGTATTCATTGAAGTGTGACATAAAGGGAACGTGTCATCCCACTGATCACTGAGGGAGAAATGCCTTCCTCCCGGTTCTTCATGAGTCCTCCAACCCGTCGCGGACTCTTTGTTTGAGGAAAGAGGTTTTACGGAGTAAATTGTGTTTCTTCTTCCCCTTCTCACTAGAAAGACCTTTTCTCAGCCACTGCCACAGGCAATTATACCTCCCAGCCGGCTCCCTGCGGCCGCCCCCTAAAGACAACATCATTCCTCATTTCATTTCAAGTCATTCAGATGGAGCCAAAGCAGAGAAACCTCTTCTTCAAATCATTTCTTCTCGATGGGCAGAAAATGTCAAGTATATAAATGTTATCCGCACCTGCTGCATTACATCTCATTTCTGTCTACAGGAAGCGGCGAGGAAGAGACTCCAGCGACTATTCAGGCTGGTGACGGAGAAGGACAGACGGACGGACAGACAGGGCCTGCGGACTCTCCTCCGCCAAATCTGTATATTACATAATAATAATAACAATTATACATCATCTGCAGATGCATGCTGTGTGTGGATTGCTGAATTGCTTTCCACTGTGTTTCACAGGAAGCGTTTGTTATACAGGAAGTGCTGCTGCAGCCATTGTTTAGCATGACTTGCAGGTAGTAAAGACACACTTCTGCAGTTCTCCAGAGCCCTGCGGAGACATGCACACAGACCACTTTACTTGGTGTCAGAAGCCTGGCTGTCATAGCACAAGGTGTCTGACGCATAGATCCGCCGTTTTTTCATGACGCCATCATAGACGCATTGCTCTAGTTCAAGAAGGAATATCGCTGAGTAAGCCCACCTAAATGACTGACTGGCAGCCAATGGGAGCTGGCTCGTTTGGCGATCTATGTGGTGTCGTAATATCTTCTGGGAACCGGCTATTTCTTCTTACACTACATGTGGGCACCATAGCTAGTCATCGTGGAGTCTCACCTGGCCACACACCCCAATCCGTCACCATGCCCCATGTTTCCGAGGAGCAGAGCCGGGTTACGCTACGTACAAGAGGTTCAGCGCTGCAATAGAACAGTAACTCCTATATCATATCTGATGGCTCGCAGGCGCAGGTGACACGGCAGCGTATCACACACCTGTAACAGCACCGACATTAAAGAAGAGGCGACACAATCATCTCACACTTTGATGTTCCATTACAGACATTAGAAACAGATCTTTCTTCATGCTACTTTCATCTCAACGCTATGATAATGCAACGTACAATTATATAATTACGATAATCACTTTATATGGAGAAAGGTTCAGAACTATTATCTCGCACTGTTAGCTATTATGCTGGGGGGATAATGGGGTTCTTTTGTTGTAGAAGAAAAAGAATCTCTCGTTTTCTGATTAGACTCCAGCTAAATAAATCCGTTATTGGGAAGAGCGGTCTCAGCTCAGGACTCGGCCAATGAGATGCTGCCACCGGGTCATATGTCGTGCAGCGGACGTTTCTCGCACGGTCCCAACAGTCAAGAGAGGAATCATTCCCAAATATACAAATACACTGAATTTCATATCTGAGCAAAGTGATATAAAACAGTAACAGAAACATTATATACAATATACACTCGCTGTCTAGCTGTTGTACCTGTTCTTCACACAGCGGTTTCTGATTGTCACGGATGTAAATATAAATGAGTGTTAGTAATTTGGTAAATCTATAGAGATGTGAATGTGAGACGTGTCAATGTAAGTAAATATGAATCCATGATTCTTGGCGTTACCCGAGGAGCACCCGCAGCAGAGACGGTAAAAAGTGACAGGAACATTTTTGTGGTTTATTAAATTCTACACACTGGAGGCGTAATCCACATTGTGATCCGATTGTCCGTTTGGGCGCTATCGTTAACGTTATGCAAGCCACACATCGGTCATTATGTCATTATGTCATCCCCCTGTACATCCCCTTAGGGGAGGTTAATTAAAATTTTAATTACGCAGTTTTCCTGTTTCCCATCTGAAGAATCCCTGTTACATTTCATCTTCCTGACGTATCGGGAAGTAGGTATGTAACACCCTGTGGAATCCCTGCGTGGGCGAGGAATTATAAAAATATATTCTAATGTAAATAATGAAAACTGTAATAGTTGATAACCCTCACAGAAGGAAAAACCAAGGGGGTCATTCCGACCCGATCACTCACTGCAGTTTGTCGCAGCGCAGCGATCGGGTCGGAACTGCGCATGCGCCGGCACCACAGTGCGCCGACGCATGGCAGTCGTCACTGCCTAGCGATCACCTCTGAGACAGAGGCGGTCGCTGGTCGGGAGTGGGCTGGATGGTGGTGTTAAGCCGCCGTTTAGGAGGCACGGTCCGGCCAATGCAGGCGTGGCCGGACCATTGGGGGGGCGGGCCACGGCGGCTGCGTGACGTCTCACGCAGCCGCTGTGGCCAGCGGCAGCGAAAAACAACTCCCTGCCAGCCGCATTAGCTGCGCTGGCCGGGAGTTACTCCTGAAATACAAAGGCATCGCCGCTGTGCGATGCTTTTGTATTTGTGCAGGGGGGGGGGGGCAGACTGACATGTGGGGTGGGATAGCCCCGTGCTGGGCGTCCCTCCGCATGTCAGGGAACATGATCGTAGCTTTGATAAATTTAGCACAGCTACGATCAACTCGGAATGACCCCCTTGCTTTCATAGAGAGTAGTTATAAGGAAATGCTTCTCCACCTCATAGAAGGGAGCTGGAACTGACCACCTGTGCACTGAACCAGGGACTTATACCATGGCCTCACAAGAAAAGGGGCAGTTAATGTGAGGTACTTTGAAGGTGCCAGCACATGCAGTGAGCGTCTGGTGGGACTGATCTGGGTACTCCAACGGAGGTGTTAAATAGGAGGCCCGTGGACCGTTAGGGGAGCTGAGGCGACTAGAGCAAGGAGGGAGCCGCGCTGTGAGCGGAGGCAGCGCTGACAGACGCAATGACATCAGTGCTGACCTGTTCAGTTATTAAGCTCCGTATGTGGTAAAGAGCAGGGCAGCGGGAGTCCACAGTCACGGAGAGGCGGCGATTGGGAGGCGGGACCAGCGCGGACTGCATGCCCTACCGTGCGACTAAGTATAGAGGCTAGGATCCGGAGGTGCGGTAAGAGGCGGCACCACCCCAGCCAGGACAGCCCACCAGAGAGGCGGCCCACACAGTGATTGACAGGAGCGGGCAGCACTTCCCTAGCCAGAGCCGGCCTAGGCATATGCAAACTAGGCAAATGCCTAGGGCATTTGGAATGCCATAGGGCACAAGCAGATTCTGATGATTAAAATGATATGCGGCATGCCTATATTCTGTGTGTGACTGTAGCTGTATCTGCATATGAAATGCTACGTCACAGTGTATTCCTGGAAATCACTGTAATGTAGCATTTCGTATGCAGATACAGCTACAGTCTCACACAGTATATAGGCATGCTACTTATCATTTTAATCAGTAGAATCTGCTTGTAAATTCTAGTCGCATAGCAATGAAAATAAGATGCATTTTCTACAAAAAAGGCTCCCAACTTTAGCAGAGCTGGACGGGAGCTGCTTGGCATATTGAGGCAAGATGTCTGAGGACACATCTGTATCCAATCAGAGGCAGAGGTCACAGTGTTAGCGGCCAGGTGAGTGCTGTGTGAGGGTGGGTTGGTTGCGCCGGAGTATGTAAGGGGCATTATGTGTGTCATGTGTATAAATGCATTAATAATGTGAGACATATGTGTAAGGGACATTATGTGTGTCATTATATGTATAAGGGCATTAAGAAAGATTGGCATAATGTGTAAGGTGCATTATGTTTATAAGGACATTAATGATGTGTGTCATATGCATCCGGTGAGAACTCCCGACTTTGATCTGAGCTTCCTCTCCCTGAATGGCTTGCAAGCTTTTGGCACCCAATGGGAGAAGAACAAGACCAAGGAGCCGTACTGCCATTTTAAAATCAACACCATCACCAGGCAGAATAGGGTAAAGATTACTGTTCTGGTGCGCAATGAGTCACTACCGTCCGCGGATATCGTATATTGGTTGTCCAGGTCCTGCACAGTGTTGTCCCCACTTGAGAAATTTGATTACACTAAGGGGGTCTGGGGTGGTGCCTATTCGACCTTTGTGAGGTTGCACCAGGTAGGGGCTGAGACTAAGCACATACCATCTGCTGCTTATATTGGCCGTGACCGGCTTCAGTGCTTCTATCCTGGGCAGCCCAGAACTTGTCACAAGTGTGGTGACTTTCGCCACCTTAGTAATGATTGTACGGTTGTTAAATGTGCTCTGTGTGGCCAGATGGGGCATGGGTCCCGTGAGTGTAATAAGGTGAGGTGCAATCTCTGCGGAGCGGATGGCCATCCCTATAGTCGGTGCCCTAAAGCATTGCATAATCATGATGCAGGGGTGGTTGAGGAGGCACTAGAAATCAGGCCCAGTCATGAGGATAACATGGTGGTTGCTTTACAGCATCAGGATATGTTGAGGAAACTAGAAGCTGGTGGGGTAGGGAAAGTCCAGGTCGAAAGGGGGGAAGCATCTTTTCAGGCAGTGAGTAAAGGCAGGAGGAAGAAGATGAAAAAGAGGGGGGTGGATGTTGTATGTTCTAATAGGTTTGACGTTTTGTCCTCCGCTGATGATGAGGATGAGGGGGAGGTAGTCATGGTTGGGGGAAAAGAGCTAGTGTTTGTTCCGAATACTTCTAAAAGTAAAAAGCCAAAACAGGCCTCTAATCTGTCTGTTGATGGGGTGGCAGTTACGGTCAAAGCTAAACAGGAAAAGGGGGGATGTGGTAAAGTTCAGAACAAAACCAAGCACTTAGATCAGAGGTTCTCAAACTCGGTCCTCGGGAGCCCACACAGTGCATGTTTTGCAGGTAACCCAGCAGCTGCACAGGTGTATTAATTACTCACTGACACATTTTAAAAGGTCCACAGGTGGAGCTAATTATTAGAGATGAGCGGGTTCGGTTTCTCTGAAACCGAACCCGCACGAACTTCATGTTTTTTTTACGGGTCCGAGCAGACTCGGATCCTCCCGCCTTGCTCGGTTAACCCGAGCGCGCCCGAACGTCATCATGACGCTGTCGGATTCTCGCGAGACTCGGATTCTATATAAGGAGCCGCGCGTCGCCGCCATTTTCACACGTGCATTGAGATTGATAGGGAGAGGACGTGGCTGGCGTCCTCTCCATTAGAAATTAGATTAGAAGAGAGAGAGAGATTGTGCAGAGTCAGACAGAGTTTACCACAGTGACCAGTGCAGTTGTTGTTAGTTAACTTTTATTTATTTTAATATAATATATCCGTTCTCTGCTATATCCGTTCTCTGCCTGAAAAAAAACGATACACAGCAGCAGCCAGTCACACAGTGTGACTCAGTCTGTGTGCACTCAGCTCAGCCCAGTGTGCTGCACATCAATGTATAAAAGGCAAAGCTTATAATAATTGTGGGGGAGACTGGGGAGCACTGCAGGTTGTTATAGCAGGAGCCCCCAGGAGTACATAATATTATATTAATTTAAAATTAAACAGTGCACACTTTTGCTGCAGGAGTGCCACTGCCAGTGTGACTAGTGGTGACCAGTGCCTGACCACCAGTATAGTAGTATATTGTTGTATGTATTGTATACTATCTCTTTATCAACCAGTCTATATTAGCAGCAGACACAGTACAGTGCGGTAGTTCACGGCTGTGGCTACCTCTGTGTCGGCAGTCGGAACTCGGCAGGCAGTCCGTCCATCCATAATTGTATTACAATATATACCACCTAACCGTGGTATTTTTTTTTCTTTCTTTATACCGTCGTCATAGTGTCATACTAGTTGTTACGAGTATACTACTATCTCTTTATCAACCAGTGTACAGTGCGGTAGTTCACGGCTGTGGCTACCTCTGTGTCGGCAGTCGGCAGGCAGTCCGTCCATCCATAATTGTATTATTATTATTATAATATATACCACCTAACCGTGGTTTTTTTTTCATTCTTTATACCGTCATAGTGTCATACTAGTTGTTACGAGTATACTACTATCTCTTTATCAACCAGTGTACAGTGCGGTAGTTCACGGCTGTGGCTACCTCTGTGTCGGCAGTCGGCAGGCAGTCCGTCCATCCATAATTGTATTATTATTATAATATATACCACCTAACCGTGGTTTTTTTTTCATTCTTTATACCGTCGTCATAGTGTCATACTAGTTGTTACGAGTATACTACTATCTCTTTATCAACCAGTGTACAGTGCGGTAGTTCACGGCTGTGGCTACCTCTGTGTCGGCAGTCGGCAGGCAGTCCGTCCATCCATAATTGTATTATTATTATAATATATACCACCTAACCGTGGTTTTTTTTTCATTCTTTATACCGTCGTCATAGTGTCATACTAGTTGTTACGAGTATACTACTATCTCTTTATCAACCAGTGTACAGTGCGGTAGTTCACGGCTGGGGCTACCTCTGTGTCGGCACTCGGCAGGCAGTCCGTCCATCCATAATTGTATTATTATTATAATATATACCACCTAACTGTGGTATTTTTTTTTCTTTCTTTATACCGTCGTCATAGTGTCATACTAGTTGTTACGAGTATACTACTATCTCTTTATCAACCAGTGTACAGTGCGGTAGTTCACGGCTGTGGCTACCTCTGTGTCGGCAGTCGGCAGGCAGTCCGTCCATCCATAATTGTATTATTATTATAATATATACCACCTAACTGTGGTATTTTTTTTTCTTTCTTTATACCGTCGTCATAGTGTCATACTAGTTGTTACGAGTATACTACTATCTCTTTATCAACCAGTGTACAGTGCGGTAGTTCACGGCTGTGGCTACCTCTGTGTCGGCAGTCGGCAGGCAGTCCGTCCATCCATAATTGTATTATTATTATAATATATACCACCTAACCGTGGTTTTTTTTTTCATTCTTTATACCGTCGTCATAGTGTCATACTAGTTGTTACGAGTATACTACTATCTCTTTATCAACCAGTGTACAGTGCGGTAGTTCACGGCTGTGGCTACCTCTGTGTCGGCAGTCGGCAGGCAGTCCGTCCATCCATAATTGTATTATTATTATAATATATACCACCTAACCGTGGTATTTTTTTTTCTTTCTTTATACCGTCGTCATAGTGTCATACTAGTTGTTACGAGTATACTGCTATCTCTTTATCAACCAGTGTACAGTGCGGTAGTTCACGGCTGTGGCTACCTCTGTGTCGGCAGTCGGCAGGCAGTCCGTCCATCCATAATTGTATTATTATTATAATATATACCACCTAACCGTGGTTTTTTTATACCACCTAACCGTGGCAGTCCGTCCATAATTGTATACTAGTATCCAATCCATCCATCTCCATTGTTTACCTGAGGTGCCTTTTAGTTCTGCCTATAAAATATGGAGTACAAAAAAGTTGAGGTTCCAAAATTAGGGAAAGATCAAGATCCACTTCCACCTCGTGCTGAAGCTGCTGCCACTAGTCATGGCCGAGACGATGAAATGCCAGCAACGTCGTCTGCCAAGGCCGATGCCCAATGTCATAGTACAGAGCATGTCAAATCCAAAACACCAAATATCAGAAAAAAAAGGACTCCAAAACCTAAAATAAAATTGTCGGAGGAGAAGCGTAAACTTGCCAATATGCCATTTACCACACGGAGTGGCAAGGAACGGCTGAGGCCCTGGCCTATGTTCATGGCTAGTGGTTCAGCTTCACATGAGGATGGAAGCACTCAGCCTCTCGCTAGAAAACTGAAAAGACTCAAGCTGGCAAAAGCACCGCAAAGAACTGTGCGTTCTTTGAAATCCCAAATCCACAAGGAGAGTCCAATTGTGTCGTTTGCGATGCCTGACCTTACCAACACTGGACGTGAAGAGCATGCGCCTTCCACTATTTGCATGCCCCCTGCAAGTGCTGGAAGGAGCACCCGCAGTCCAGTTCCTGATAGTCAGATTGAAGATGTCAGTGTTGAAGTACACCAGGATGAGGAGGATATGGGTGTTGCTGGCGCTGGGGAGGAAATTGACCAGGAGGATTCTGATGGTGAGGTGGTTTGTTTAAGTCAGGCACCCGGGGAGACACCTGTTGTCCGTGGGAGGAATATGGCCGTTGACATGCCAGGTGAAAATACCAAAAAAATCAGCTCTTCGGTGTGGAGGTATTTCACCAGAAATGCGGACAACAGGTGTCAAGCCGTGTGTTCCCTTTGTCAAGCTGTAATAAGTAGGGGTAAGGACGTTAACCACCTCGGAACATCCTCCCTTATACGTCACCTGCAGCGCATTCATAATAAGTCAGTGACAAGTTCAAAAACTTTGGGTGACAGCGGAAGCAGTCCACTGACCAGTAAATCCCTTCCTCTTGTAACCAAGCTCACGCAAACCACCCCACCAACTCCCTCAGTGTCAATTTCCTCCTTCCCCAGGAATGCCAATAGTCCTGCAGGCCATGTCACTGGCAAGTCTGACGAGTCCTCTCCTGCCTGTGATTCCTCCGATGCATCCTTGCGTGTAACGCCTACTGCTGCTGGCGCTGCTGTTGTTGCCGCTGGGAGTCGATGGTCATCCCAGAGGGGAAGTCGTAAGCCCACTTGTACTACTTCCAGTAAGCAATTGACTGTTCAACAGTCCTTTGCGAGGAAGATGAAATATCACAGCAGTCATCCTACTGCAAAGCGGATAACTGAGTCCTTGACAACTATGTTGGTGTTAGACGTGCGTCCGGTATCCGCCGTTAGTTCACAGGGAACTAGACAATTTATTGAGGCAGTGTGCCCCCGTTACCAAATACCATCTAGGTTCCACTTCTCTAGGCAGGCGATACCGAGAATGTACACGGACGTCAGAAAAAGACTCACCAGTGTCCTAAAAAATGCAGTTGTACCCAATGTCCACTTAACCACGGACATGTGGACAAGTGGAGCAGGGCAGGGTCAGGACTATATGACTGTGACAGCCCACTGGGTAGATGTATGGACTCCCGCCGCAAGAACAGCAGCGGCGGCACCAGTAGCAGCATCTCGCAAACGCCAACTCTTTCCTAGGCAGGCTACGCTTTGTATCACCGCTTTCCAGAATACGCACACAGCTGAAAACCTCTTACGGCAACTGAGGAAGATCATCGCGGAATGGCTTACCCCAATTGGACTCTCCTGTGGATTTGTGGCATCGGACAACGCCAGCAATATTGTGTGTGCATTAAATATGGGCAAATTCCAGCACGTCCCATGTTTTGCACATACCTTGAATTTGGTGGTGCAGAATTTTTTAAAAAACGACAGGGGCGTGCAAGAGATGCTGTCGGTGGCCAGAAAAATTGCGGGACACTTTCGGCGTACAGGCACCACGTACAGAAGACTGGAGCACCACCAAAAACTACTGAACCTGCCCTGCCATCATCTGAAGCAAGAAGTGGTAACGAGGTGGAATTCAACCCTCTATATGCTTCAGAGGTTGGAGGAGCAGCAAAAGGCCATTCAAGCCTATACAATTGAGCACGATATAGGAGATGGAATGCACCTGTCTCAAGTGCAGTGGAGAATGATTTCAACGTTGTGCAAGGTTCTGATGCCCTTTGAACTTGCCACACGTGAAGTCAGTTCAGACACTGCCAGCCTGAGTCAGGTCATTCCCCTCATCAGGCTTTTGCAGAAGAAGCTGGAGGCATTGAAGAAGGAGCTAACACGGAGCGATTCCGCTAGGCATGTGGGACTTGTGGATGCAGCCCTTAATTCGCTTAACAAGGATTCACGGGTGGTCAATCTGTTGAAATCAGAGCACTACATTTTGGCCACCGTGCTCGATCCTAGATTTAAAGCCTACCTTGGATCTCTCTTTCCGGCAGACACAGGTCTGCTGGGGTTGAAAGACCTGCTGGTGACAAAATTGTCAAGTCAAGCGGAACGCGACCTGTCAACATCTCCTCCTTCACATTCTCCCGCAACTGGGGGTGCGAGGAAAAGGCTCAGAATTCCGAGCCCACCCGCTGGCGGTGATGCAGGGCAGTCTGGAGCGACTGCTGATGCTGACATCTGGTCCGGACTGAAGGACCTGACAACGATTACGGACATGTCGTCTACTGTCACTGCATATGATTCTCTCAACATTGATAGAATGGTGGAGGATTATATGAGTGACCGCATCCAAGTAGGCACGTCACACAGTCCGTACTTATACTGGCAGGAAAAAGAGGCAATTTGGAGGCCCTTGCACAAACTGGCTTTATTCTACCTAAGTTGCCCTCCCACAAGTGTGTACTCCGAAAGAGTGTTTAGTGCCGCCGCTCACCTTGTCAGCAATCGGCGTACGAGGTTACATCCAGAAAATGTGGAGAAGATGATGTTCATTAAAATGAATTATAATCAATTCCTCCGCGGAGACATTGACCAGCAGCAATTGCCTCCACAAAGTACACAGGGAGCTGAGATGGTGGATTCCAGTGGGGACGAATTGATAATCTGTGAGGAGGGGGATGTACACGGTGATATATCGGAGGGTGAAGATGAGGTGGACATCTTGCCTCTGTAGAGCCAGTTTGTGCAAGGAGAGATTAATTGCTTCTTTTTTGGGGGGGTCCAAACCAACCCGTCATATCAGTCACAGTCGTGTGGCAGACCCTGTCACTGAAATGATGGGTTGGTTAAAGTGTGCATGTCCTGTTTTGTTTATACAACATAAGGGTGGGTGGGAGGGCCCAAGGATAATTCCATCTTGCACCTCTTTTTTCTTTTCTTTTTCTTTGCATCATGTGCTGATTGGGGAGGGTTTTTTGGAAGGGACATCCTGCGTGACACTGCAGTGCCACTCCTAGATGGGCCCGGTGTTTGTGTCGGCCACTAGGGTCGCTAATCTTACTCACACAGCTACCTCATTGCGCCTCTTTTTTTCTTTGCGTCATGTGCTGTTTGGGGAGGGTTTTTTGGAAGGGACATCCTGCGTGACACTGCAGTGCCACTCCTAGATGTGCCCGGTGTTTGTGTCGGCCACTAGGGTCGCTTATCTTTCTCACACAGTCAGCTACCTCATTGCGCCTCTTTTTTTCTTTGCGTCATGTGCTGTTTGGGGAGGGTTTTTTGGAAGGGACATCCTGCGTGACACTGCAGTGCCACTCCTAGATGGGCCCGGTGTTTGTGTCGGCCACTAGGGTCGCTTATCTTACTCACACAGCGACCTCGGTGCAAATTTTAGGACTAAAAATAATATTGTGAGGTGTGATGTGTTCAGAATAGGCTGAAAATGAGTGTAAATTATGTTTTTTGAGGTTAATAATACTTTGGGATCAAAATTACCCCCAAATTCTATGATTTAAGCTGTTTTTTAGGGTTTTTTGAAAAAAACACCCGAATCCAAAACACACCCGAATCCGACAAAAAAAATTCGGTGAGGTTTTGCCAAAACGCGGTCGAACCCAAAACACGGCCGCGGAACCGAACCCAAAACCAAAACACAAAACCCGAAAAATTTCAGGCGCTCATCTCTACTAATTATTTCACTTGCGATTCTGTGAGGAGACCTGCAAAACATGCACTGTGTGGGCCCCCGAGGACCGAGTTTGAGAACCTCTGACTTAGATAGTTCTCAGGGGGATCTAGAGTGGGATCCTACAGGGACAGAGTTAAGCCAGGCCTTGAGACCACTATTAAATAAGGTTGAGGTAGTGCAGAGTTCAGAGGGGAAGGCCCCTCAATCTCCAGGAGAGGTGATGGTGGTGCAGGAGACTCCTGGCCTTGAGGCGGGGAGCCTTACCTATTCTTTAGAGTCCCCTGGTGGGGATGATCCTGGGGGTGGTTCTTGTATTATTGCCCCAAAAGCCCCTGATCCGGATCCTCCCCCAGACAGGGTTGCAAATGGGGAGGGGTGTGATATTAGGGAGGGTGTTGTTGTAGAGGGATCTAAGGGTCTGTTCTGTGAGACTGCGGTCTCAGTTGTTGGGGTGCGTGGGGTGGAGGAGGGGGAGGTGGAAGAAATCTCTTTGTTCGACGAGGACGTTCTTCCCTTCGGGGTTACTTGTAAAAGAGTAGGGTCCTCGGACGAGGATTCTAAAAGACATCAAATAAAAAGTGAATGTGGTCCTACCGCTATAATCCCAGAAACATGGATCCCCAACCTATACGATGTGCCACCATTAATGTTGCTTCCGTGTTTTCTGAACGTGGTCATTTCTTGGCCATCGATTTTTTTCAACACGGTTGATGTTGACTTTTTATTTTTGCAGGAGACCAGGGTAGGTGACTTGGCCACACTCCATCGGGCCAAGTGTCAGTGGAAGCGGGGGCCTTCCTTCTGGTCTCTTGCGGCCGAGGCGTCCAGTGGGTTGGCAGTGCTTTTTACTGATATGGTAAACGTGCACAGGATTATAGATTTACAGGTAGGTAGGTGCATAGTTTTAGATGTCAACCTGAGAGGACATGACCTGAGGCTAATAAACATCTATGGGCTCCATTCAAAGTGGGAGAGGAAATGTCTTTTCAGGGAGATAAAACAGTTTCTTTTTACGGCCCGGCAGATTGTCTTTGGAGGTGATTTTAACACCGTCATTAGGCCAAAAGACAGAGGGGGCACAAAGGCGACCCTGGGCTATGATTCCAATTTTCTAGTTAGCATGATTAGAGAGGCTGGTCTGGTGGATGTGCATGTTCGCCATTTCCCAGACCTCACAGGTTTCACCTATCATTGTGGTAGTTGTAGGTCTAGGATAGATAGTTTTTTTGTCAAGGAGTCCTCGAAAACTTTGCCTCCTGAGATAAAGCCAGTAGAGTTCTCCGATCATGTTTTTCTGTATGTTGCTTTGAACGTCTCAGAAACCCCTCAGAAAGGGCGGGGCCTTTGGTGTTTGAATTCCGAGCTCCTGAAGGAGGAAGGAGTAAGACAGTCCTTTAGAGACTTTCTTTAACTACAGGAAACACTTCTGGAGGCTGGTTGGAGTAGGTCTGAGTGGTGGGAGGAGTGTAAAAAGAGGACTCGAAAGCTTTTTCAAAGGCTGGTAGCCAGGAAAAACTTGACAAAAAGATGTACCTACCAGAGCCTGAGATAGAAACTGGATTTCTTGATCTCTGAGCGTGGAGATAGTGGGGAAATCTCCCGGGTGAAGGCTCAGATGAAGGAATATCAGTACGATCGCCTGGCTTCTTTGTTTCTGGAGAGGGATTATGGGAAGTACCACTTGCCTGATCCCTACCAGAGTTGCAGAAAATCAGTTGATTTGAGGGAGGTCCGGGGCCTGTTTGATGACCAGGGTACTCTTCATGAAGACAGGGAGGGTATTTTGGGAGTCATCAGGTCCTATTACTCCAGCCTTTTGTCTGAGCAGCCACTCATCAGAGAGAGGATAGATCAGTTTCTGAGGGAGACACCTGGGCTTGAGCAACTTGATCCTTCTTTTGACTCTTTGGGCAGTGATGTGACAGTGGAGGAGATCAAGAGAGCCATAGACGGTTTGTCTATAAAAAAAATCTCCAGGCCCAGATGGGTTAACATCTGAATTTTTTAAAGCTTTTTTCAGATATCTTGGCTCCTCATTTCATGGAGGTATTTGCTGAAAGCCTGGTTAAGGGATCACTCCCTCCCTCTATGAGATCCTCTGCTCTCATATTATTGTCTAAAGGTAGGGACCCGGTGCGTGTTGAGAACTGGCGCCCCATCGCTCTTCTCAATACAGACTGAAAGATTCTGGCAAAGGTACTTTTTAATCGGCTGATGGAAGTTTCCGGGCTGTTACTTTCTCCGTCTCAGCATTGCACTGTAAAAGGCCGAAGCACCTTTAGTGCTGTCCTTGGCATCCGGGAGGCTGTGGAGCAATGTCGTGCTGAAAAGTGGGGCAAGTATTTGCTGGCATTGGATCAGTCCAAGGCTTTTGACCAAGTTAATCATCAGTACCTGTGGGCTGTGCTGGAGAGGTATGGTCTTCCAGTAAGGGTGGTAGATTGGCTACGTGTCATTTACAATCAGGCTGAGAGCTTCCCACTGGTCAATGGCTGGGTAGGCCCTGCTTTTGCGGTCGACTCGGGTGTCCGTCAGGGGTATCCCCTGAGCCCCCTTCTATATGTATTTGCAATTGATCCTTTTGTGCGGAGGATTGAGAGCGGTGCTGTGGCAGGGGTGCAGCTGGGCCCTGGGTTGCCGCTGAGGGTGGTGGCCTACGCAGACGATGTTACTGTGGTCCTATCATCTGCGGCAGAGGCACGTGGCATGGAACATCTTATCTGTGAGTACTCTGAGGCTTCATGCTCCAGAATCAATCAGGATAAGTGTGAAGCTTTCTGGATGGGGGAGGAAGGTGATGAGTTTACCCTTCCGGATAGCCTCCCCCGCGCCAGTCCAGAGATAAAAATTCTAAATCAAATTTGGCCGTGGTGATTATGCCACTCAGAATTGGGAGAAGAGGCTGGAAGACGCTACCAGGAAGGTGCAGTCCTGGAGAAGGTGGCAACGTTCAGGGAGAGGGTTGACTTATGCAAAACCTATCTGATTCCGCTTTTTCTGTATGTCAGTTATGTGTGCTTCTTGCCACAGTCTTTGTGGACCAAGATGAATTCTTTATTCTTCCTGATGTTATGGGGGAATAGAATGAATCTGGTCAAGAGAGGGATCACCTACAGATCGAGGTAAGAGGGGGGGCTGAGTATGGTCAACCCTGTGGTGTTTTTTGCTACAACGTTTTTAAAACTGAATCTAGGGAGTTTGTTTCTAAGAACTCCCCCTCGATGGGTAGAGAGTTTTAGGGCCTGGGTGTTTCCCTTCCTCAGGTTATGGATGGATGGTGGCCAAGTAAAAACCTTTTGAGTCCGGCATGACTACCTTCCGATCTACATTATAATGTGCTTGAAGATGCCGAGGCTTTGGGGGCTGGAGGTGGGTGAAGTCAAAAACTTCTCTAGAAGGGAGTTGGAGAGAAGAGTTTTGCGGACTCACTTTTATGCTCCGCTGTCGTTAAGGGACTGCCCAGGCAGTGTCTGCTCAGATGGGTTGTCTTTGATTAATTATCGAAGAATCCCAAGGGAGGCTTTATGTGCGGGGTAATCTCGTGTCGAAGTGTTAATGATCGTGACTGCCCACGTGAGGAATGTCTAGGGGAGGTGGAGACAATGGACCATTTCCTCCTTGAGTGTCCCTTCAATATAAAGGTTTACAGAGCGGTATCAAGGGCCTTATGCATCCCGTGCCTTTCGGGGCTTAGTTACCCTGAGTGGGTTTATGGGGCGTTCAAAGTGTATAGAAGGTTTGATTTAACCACAATTTTTATAGTTAGTTTAGCAGTTAGGTGTCACACATGGGGTGCACGGTGTCAGGTTTCCCTCAGAGCAAAGGTCCTCCCCTGTGAGGAGGTGGTGGGAAATATTCTGCACGAGGTTAAGAGGATGATGGATATGGACAGGAAGAGGTTGGATGCTGTTGGGTGGTCCAGGCTCTAGCGCCACCTGAAACCCCCTTGAGTGGGTAGAATCCTTTTCTTGTTCATCTTATGGCTTCCTATCCTTTACCTTCTCGTAGATTTTCTTTTTTCTGTTTTTTTCATTAAAGCGGTTTGCATGTGACTAAAAGACTTCATTCATCTTTTCATTGCTTATGGTTATGAGATGTGTTGTTTGTATACAGTAGGTTGTTTTTTGCTTAGATGTTAATCAATATTGACATTGTGTATAGTTATTAGAGATGAGCGCCTGAAATTTTTCGGGTTTTGTGTTTTGGTTTTGGGTTCGGTTCCGCGGCCGTGTTTTGGGTTCGAACGCGTTTTGGCAAAACCTCACCGAATTATTTTTGTCGGATTCGGGTGTGTTTTGGATTCGGGTGTTTTTTTCAAAAAACCCTAAAAAACAGCTTAAATCATAGAATTTGGGGGTAATTTTGATCCCAAAGTATTATTAACCTCAAAAAACATAATTTACACTCATTTTCAGCCTATTCTGAACACATCACACCTCACAATATTATTTTTAGTCCTAAAATTTGCACCGAGGTCGCTGTGTGAGTAAGATAAGCGACCCTAGTGGCCGACACAAACACCGGGCCCATCTAGGAGTGGCACTGCAGTGTCACGCAGGATGTCCCTTCCAAAAAACCCTCCCCAAACAGCACATGACGCAAAGAAAAAAAGAGGCGCAATGAGGTAGCTGTGTGAGTAAGATTAGCGACCCTAGTGGCCGACACAAACACCGGGCCCATCTAGGAGTGGCACTGCAGTGTCACGCAGGATGGCCCTTCCAAAAAACCCTCCCCAAACAGCACATGACGCAAAGAAAAAAAGAGGCGCAATGAGGTAGCTGTGTGAGTAAGATTAGCGACCCTAGTGGCCGACACAAACACCGGGCCCATCTAGGAGTGGCACTGCAGTGTCACGCAGGATGGCCCTTCCAAAAAACCCTCCCCAAACAGCACATGACGCAAAGAAAAAAAGAGGCGCAATGAGGTAGCTGACTGTGTGAGTAAGATTAGCGACCCTAGTGGCCGACACAAACACCGGGCACATCTAGGAGTGGCACTGCAGTGTCACGCAGGATGTCCCTTCCAAAAAACCCTCCCCAAACAGCACATGACGCAAAGAAAAAAAGAGGCGCAATGAGGTAGCTGTGTGAGTAAGATTAGCGACCCTAGTGGCCGACACAAACACCGGGCCCATCTAGGAGTGGCACTGCAGTGTCACGCAGGATGTCCCTTCCAAAAAACCCTCCCCAATCAGCACATGATGCAAAGAAAAAGAAAAGAAAAAAGAGGTGCAAGATGGAATTATCCTTGGGCCCTCCCACCCACCCTTATGTTGTATAAACAAAACAGGACATGCACACTTTAACCAACCCATCATTTCAGTGACAGGGTCTGCCACACGACTGTGACTGATATGACGGGTTGGTTTGGACCCCCCCCAAAAAAGAAGCAATTAATCTCTCCTTGCACAAACTGGCTCTACAGAGGCAAGATGTCCACCTCATCTTCACCCTCCGATATATCACCGTGTACATCCCCCTCCTCACAGATTATCAATTCGTCCCCACTGGAATCCACCATCTCAGCTCCCTGTGTACTTTGTGGAGGCAATTGCTGCTGGTCAATGTCTCCGCGGAGGAATTGATTATAATTCATTTTAATGAACATCATCTTCTCCACATTTTCTGGATGTAACCTCGTACGCCGATTGCTGACAAGGTGAGCGGCGGCACTAAACACTCTTTCGGAGTACACACTTGTGGGAGGGCAACTTAGGTAGAATAAAGCCAGTTTGTGCAAGGGCCTCCAAATTGCCTCTTTTTCCTGCCAGTATAAGTACGGACTGTGTGACGTGCCTACTTGGATGCGGTCACTCATATAATCCTCCACCATTCTATCAATGTTGAGAGAATCATATGCAGTGACAGTAGACGACATGTCCGTAATCGTTGTCAGGTCCTTCAGTCCGGACCAGATGTCAGCATCAGCAGTCGCTCCAGACTGCCCTGCATCACCGCCAGCGGGTGGGCTCGGAATTCTGAGCCTTTTCCTCGCACCCCCAGTTGCGGGAGAATGTGAAGGAGGAGATGTTGACAGGTCGCGTTCCGCTTGACTTGACAATTTTGTCACCAGCAGGTCTTTCAACCCCAGCAGACCTGTGTCTGCCGGAAAGAGAGATCCAAGGTAGGCTTTAAATCTAGGATCGAGCACGGTGGCCAAAATGTAGTGCTCTGATTTCAACAGATTGACCACCCGTGAATCCTTGTTAAGCGAATTAAGGGCTGCATCCACAAGTCCCACATGCCTAGCGGAATCGCTCCGTGTTAGCTCCTTCTTCAATGCCTCCAGCTTCTTCTGCAAAAGCCTGATGAGGGGAATGACCTGACTCAGGCTGGCAGTGTCTGAACTGACTTCACGTGTGGCAAGTTCAAAGGGCATCAGAACCTTGCACAACGTTGAAATCATTCTCCACTGCACTTGAGACAGGTGCATTCCATCTCCTATATCGTGCTCAATTGTATAGGCTTGAATGGCCTTTTGCTGCTCCTCCAACCTCTGAAGCATATAGAGGGTTGAATTCCACCTCGTTACCACTTCTTGCTTCAGATGATGGCAGGGCAGGTTCAGTAGTTTTTGGTGGTGCTCCAGTCTTCTGTACGTGGTGCCTGTACGCCGAAAGTGTCCCGCAATTTTTCTGGCCACCGACAGCATCTCTTGCACGCCCCTGTCGTTTTTTAAAAAATTCTGCACCACCAAATTCAAGGTATGTGCAAAACATGGGACGTGCTGGAATTTGCCCATATTTAATGCACACACAATATTGCTGGCGTTGTCCGATGCCACAAATCCACAGGAGAGTCCAATTGGGGTAAGCCATTCCGCGATGATCTTCCTCAGTTGCCGTAAGAGGTTTTCAGCTGTGTGCGTATTCTGGAAAGCGGTGATACAAAGCGTAGCCTGCCTAGGAAAGAGTTGGCGTTTGCGAGATGCTGCTACTGGTGCCGCCGCTGCTGTTCTTGCGGCGGGAGTCCATACATCTACCCAGTGGGCTGTCACAGTCATATAGTCCTGACCCTGCCCTGCTCCACTTGTCCACATGTCCGTGGTTAAGTGGACATTGGGTACAACTGCATTTTTTAGGACACTGGTGAGTCTTTTTCTGACGTCCGTGTACATTCTCGGTATCGCCTGCCTAGAGAAGTGGAACCTAGATGGTATTTGGTAACGGGGGCACACTGCCTCAATAAATTGTCTAGTTCCCTGTGAACTAACGGCGGATACCGGACGCACGTCTAACACCAACATAGTTGTCAAGGACTCAGTTATCCGCTTTGCAGTAGGATGACTGCTGTGATATTTCATCTTCCTCGCAAAGGACTGTTGAACAGTCAATTGCTTACTGGAAGTAGTACAAGTGGGCTTACGACTTCCCCTCTGGGATGACCATCGACTCCCAGCGGCAACAACAGCAGCGCCAGCAGCAGTAGGCGTTACACGCAAGGATGCATCGGAGGAATCCCAGGCAGGAAAGGACTCGTCAGACTTGCCAGTGACATGGCCTGCAGGACTATTGGCATTCCTGGGGAAGGAGGAAATTGACACTGAGGGAGTTGGTGGGGTGGTTTGCGTGAGCTTGGTTACAAGAGGAAGGGATTTACTGGTCAGTGGACTGCTTCCGCTGTCACCCAAAGTTTTTGAACTTGTCACTGACTTATTATGAATGCGCTGCAGGTGACGTATAAGGGAGGATGTTCCGAGGTGGTTAACGTCCTTACCCCTACTTATTACAGCTTGACAAAGGGAACACACGGCTTGACACCTGTTGTCCGCATTTCTGGTGAAATACCTCCACACCGAAGAGCTGATTTTTTTGGTATTTTCACCTGGCATGTCAACGGCCATATTCCTCCCACGGACAACAGGTGTCTCCCCGGGTGCCTGACTTAAACAAACCACCTCACCATCAGAATCCTCCTGGTCAATTTCCTCCCCAGCGCCAGCAACACCCATATCCTCCTCATCCTGGTGTACTTCAACACTGACATCTTCAATCTGACTATCAGGAACTGGACTGCGGGTGCTCCTTCCAGCACTTGCAGGGGGCATGCAAATAGTGGAAGGCGCATGCTCTTCACGTCCAGTGTTGGGAAGGTCAGGCATCGCAAACGACACAATTGGACTCTCCTTGTGGATTTGGGATTTCAAAGAACGCACAGTTCTTTGCGGTGCTTTTGCCAGCTTGAGTCTTTTCAGTTTTCTAGCGAGAGGCTGAGTGCTTCCATCCTCATGTGAAGCTGAACCACTAGCCATGAACATAGGCCAGGGCCTCAGCCGTTCCTTGCCACTCCGTGTGGTAAATGGCATATTGGCAAGTTTACGCTTCTCCTCCGACAATTTTATTTTAGGTTTTGGAGTCCTTTTTTTTCTGATATTTGGTGTTTTGGATTTGACATGCTCTGTACTATGACATTGGGCATCGGCCTTGGCAGACGACGTTGCTGGCATTTCATCGTCTCGGCCATGACTAGTGGCAGCAGCTTCAGCACGAGGTGGAAGTGGATCTTGATCTTTCCCTAATTTTGGAACCTCAACTTTTTTGTTCTCCATATTTTATAGGCAGAACTAAAAGGCACCTCAGGTAAACAATGGAGATGGATGGATTGGATAGTTTACTAGTATACAATTATGGACGGACTGCCACGGTTAGGTGGTATAAAAAAACCACGGTTAGGTGGTATATATTATAATAATAATACAATTATGGATGGACGGACTGCCTGCCGACTGCCGACACAGAGGTAGCCACAGCCGTGAACTACCGCACTGTACACTGGTTGATAAAGAGATAGTAGTATACTCGTAACAACTAGTATGACACTATGACGACGGTATAAAGAATGGAAAAAAAACCACGGTTAGGTGGTATATATTATAATAATAATACAATTATGGATGGACGGACTGCCTGCCGACTGCCGACACAGAGGTAGCCACAGCCGTGAACTACCGCACTGTACACTGGTTGATAAAGAGATAGTAGTATACTCGTAACAACTAGTATGACACTATGACGACGGTATAAAGAATGGAAAAAAAAACACGGTTAGGTGGTATATATTATAATAATAATACAATTATGGATGGACGGACTGCCTGCCGACTGCCGACACAGAGGTAGCCACAGCCGTGAACTACCGCACTGTACACTGGTTGATAAAGAGATAGTAGTATACTCGTAACAACTAGTATGACACTATGACGACGGTATAAAGAATGGAAAAAAAACCACGGTTAGGTGGTATATATTATAATAATAATACAATTATGGATGGACGGACTGCCTGCCGACTGCCGACACAGAGGTAGCCACAGCCGTGAACTACCGCACTGTACACTGGTTGATAAAGAGATAGTAGTATACTCGTAACAACTAGTATGACACTATGACGGTATAAAGAAAGAAAAAAAAATACCACGGTTAGGTGGTATATATTGTAATACAATTATGGATGGACGGACTGCCTGCCGAGTTCCGACTGCCGACACAGAGGTAGCCACAGCCGTGAACTACCGCACTGTACTGTGTCTGCTGCTAATATAGACTGGTTGATAAAGAGATAGTATACAATACATACAACAATGAATATACTACTATACTGGTGGTCAGGCACTGGTCACCACTAGTCACACTGGCAGTGGCACTCCTGCAGCAAAAGTGTGCACTGTTTAATTTTAAATTAATATAATATTATGTACTCCTGGGGGCTCCTGCTATAACAACCTGCAGTGCTCCCCAGTCTCCCCCACAATTATTATAAGCTTTGCCTTTTATACATTGATGTGCAGCACACTGGGCTGAGCTGAGTGCACACAGACTGAGTCACACTGTGTGACTGGCTGCTGCTGTGTATCGTTTTTTTTCAGGCAGAGAACGGATATAGCAGAGAACGGATATATTATATTAAAATAAATAAAAGTTAACTAACAACAACTGCACTGGTCACTGTGGTAAACTCTGTCTGACTCTGCACAATCTCTCTCTCTCTTCTAATCTAATTTCTAATGGAGAGGACGCCAGCCACGTCCTCTCCCTATCAATCTCAATGCACGTGTGAAAATGGCGGCGACGCGCGGCTCCTTATATAGAATCCGAGTCTCGCGAGAATCCGACAGCGTCATGATGACGTTCGGGCGCGCTCGGGTTAACCGAGCAAGGCGGGAGGATCCGAGTCTGCTCGGACCCGTGAAAAAAACATGAAGTTCGTGCGGGTTCGGTTTCAGAGAAACCGAACCCGCTCATCTCTAATAGTTATACAAGCTTTGTTGCTTTTTGGTTTAGATTATTGGGCAATAATTTAATGTATATTGAACGTCCTATTTTTATGAGTTTTACCATATTTATGCAATGTATGTTACAATTTTTCTTAATAAAAGATAGCAGTATATACATGTGGGCATTATACACAGGTGCAGCGGTATATACATGTGGGCATTATACACAGGTGCAGCGGTATATACATGTGGGTATTATACACAGGTGCAGCGGTATATACATGTGGTTATTATACACAGGTGCAGCAGTATATACAGTACATGTGGGCATTATACACAGGTGCAGCGGTATGTATATGTTGGCGTTATACACAGGTGCAGCGGTATATACATGTGGGCATTATACACAGGTGCAGCAGTATATACATGTGGGCATTATACACAGGAGCTGTGGTATATACATGTGGGCATCATGCACAGGTGCAGTGGTATATACATGTGGGCATTATACACAGGTGCAGTGGTATATACATGTGGGCAGTATACACAGGTGCAAAGGTATATACATGTGGGCGTTATACACAGGTGCAGCAGTATGTATATGTGGGCGTTATATACAGGTGCAGCAGTATATACATGTGGGCATTATACACAGGTGCAGCGGTATGTAAATGTGAGCATTTTACACAGGTGCCCCCTCACTCTCAGGTCACGTGTAATACAGACAGTCCCGGTGTCCCCTCACTCTGAGGACACATGTAATACAGACAGTCCCGGTGTGCCCCTCACTCTCAGGACACGTGTAATACAGACAGTCCCGGAGTCCTCTCACTCTCAGGACACATGTAATACAGACAGTCCCGGTGTCTCCTCACTCTCAGGATACATGTAATACAGACAGTCCCGGTGTCCTCTCACTCTCAGGACACGTGTAATACAGACAGTCCCGGGGTCCCCTCACTCTCAGAACACATGTAATACAGACAGTCCCGGTGTCCCCTCACTCTGAGGACACATGTAATACACACAGTCCCGGTGTCCCCTCACTCCCAGGACATGTGTAATACAGACAGTCCCGGTGTCCCCTCACTCTCAGGACACATGTAATACAGACAGTACCGGTGTCCCATCACTCTCAGGACACGTGTAATATAGACAGTCCCGGTGTCCCCTCACTCTCAGGTCACGTGTAATACAGACAGTCCCGGTGTCTCCTCACTCTCAGGACACATGTAATACAGACAGTCCCGGTGTCCCCTCACTCTCGGGACACATGTAATACAGACAGTCCCGGTGTCCCCTCACTCTGAGGACACATGTAATACACACAGTCCCGGTGTCCCCTCACTCTCAGGACACATGTAATACAGACAGTCCCAGTGTCCTCTCTCTCTCAGGACACGTGTAATACAGACAGTCCCGGTGTCCCCTCACTCCCAGGACATGTGTAATACAGACAGTCCCGGTGTCCCCTCACTCTCAGGACACATGTAATACAGACAGTCCCGGTGTCCCATCACTCTCAGGACACGTGTAATATAGACAGTCCCGGTGTCCCCTCACTCCCAGGACATGTGTAGTACAGACAGTCCCGGTGTCCCCTCACTCTCAGGACATGTGTAATACAGACAGTCCCGGTGTCCCCTCACTCTGAGGACACATGTAATACAGACGGTCCCGGTGTCCCCTCACTCTCAGGACACATGTAATACAGACAGTCTCGGTGTCCCCTCACTCTGAGGACACATGTAATACAGACAGTCCCGGTGTCCCCTCACTCTCAGGACACATGTAATACAGACAGTCCCAGTGTCCTCTCTCTCTCAGGACACATGTAATACAGACAGTCCCGGTGTCCCCTCACTCCCAGGACATGTGTAATATAGATAGTCCCGGTGTCTCCTCACTCTCAGAACACATGTAATACAGACAGTCCCGGTGTCCCCTCACTCTCAGGACACATGTAATACAGACAGTCCTGGTGTCCCCTCACTCTCGGGACACATGTAATACAGACAGTCCCGGTGTCCCCTCACTCTGAGGACACATGTAATACGCACAGTCCCGGTGTCCCCTCACTCTCAGGACACATGTAATACAGACAGTCCTGGTGTCCCCTCACTCTCAGGACACATGTAATACAGACAGTCCTTATGTCCCCTCACTCTCAGGTCACGTGTAATACAGACAGTCCCGGTGTCCCCTTACTCTCAGGACACGTGTAATACAGACAGTCCTTATGTCCCCTCACTCTCAGGTCACGTGTAATACAGACAGTCCCGGTGTCCCCTCACTCTCAGGACACGTGTAATACAGACAGTCCCTGTGTCCCCTCACTCCCAGGACATGTGTAATACAGACAGTCCCGGTGTCCCCTCACTCTCAGGACACGTGTAATATAGACAGTCCCGGTGTCCCCTCACTCTCAGGACACATGTAATACAGACAGTCCCGGGGTCCCCTCACTCTCAGGACACGTGTAATACAGACAGTCCCGGTGTCTCCTCACTCTCAGGACACGTGTAATACAGACAGTCCCGGTGTCCCCTCACTCTCAGGACACGTGTAATACAGACAGTCCCGGTGTCCCCTCACTCTCAGGACACATGTAATACAGACAGTCCCGGTGTGCCCCTCACTCTCAGGACTCGTGTAATACAGACAGTCCCGGAGTCCTCTCACTCTCAGGACACATGTAATACAGACAGTCCCGGTGTCTCCTCACTCTCAGGATACATGTAATACAGACAGTCCCGGTGTCCTCTCACTCTCAGGACACGTGTAATACAGACAGTCCCGGGGTCCCCTCACTCTCAGAACACATGTAATACAGACAGTCCCGGTGTCCCCTCACTCTCAGGACACATGTAATACAGACAGTCCTGGTGTCCCCTCACTCTCAGGACACATGTAATACAGACAGTCCTGGTGTCCCCTCACTCTCAGGACACATGTAATACAGACAGTCCTTATGTCCTTTCACTCTCAGGTCACGTGTAATACAGACAGTCCTTATGTCCCCTCACTCTCAGGTCACTTGTAATACAGACAGTCCCGGTGTCCCCTCACTCTCAGGACACGTGTAATACAGACAGTCCCGGTGTCCCCTCACTCTCAGGACACGTGTAATACAGACAGTCCTTATGTCCGCTCACTCTCAGGTCACATGTAATACAGACAGTCCCGGTGTCCCCTCACTCTCAGGACACGTGTAGTACAGACAGTCCCGGTGTCCCCTCACTCTCAGGACACGTGTAATACAGAGAGTCCCGGTGTCTCCTCACTCTCAGGACACGTGTGGTACAGACAGTCCCGGTGTCTCCTCACTCTCAGGACATATGTAATACAGACAGTCCCGGTGTCTCCTCACTCTCAGGACACGTGTAATACAGACAGTCCCGGTGTCCCCTGACTCTCAGTACACGTGTAATACAGACAGTCCCGGTGTCCCCTTACTCTCAGGACACGTGTAATACAGACAGTCCCGGTGTGCCCTCACTCTCAGGACACATGTAATACAGACAGTCCTGGGGTCTGGACACGTGTAATACAGACAGTCCCGGGGTCAGGACACGTGTAATACAGACAGTCCCGGGGTCAGGACACGTGTAATACAAACAGTCCCAGGGTCAGGACACGTGTAATACAGACAAGTTAGGGGACACTGGGAGATGTGGGCAGGTTGGTTTTAGCGACACTCCTCACTCTCAGGACACGTGTGATACAGACAGTCCCGGTGTCTCCTCACTCTCAGGACACATGTAATACAGACAGTCCCGGTGTCCCCTGACTCTCAGTACACGTGTAATACAGACAGTCCCGGTGTCCCCTTACTCTCAGGACACGTGTAATACAGACAGTCCCGGTGTACCCTCACTCTCAGGACACATGTAATACAGACAGTCCCGGTGTCCCCTTACTCTCAGGACACGTGTAATACAGACTGTCCCGGTGTGCCCTCACTCTCAGGACACATGTAATACAGACAGTCCTGGGGTCTGGACACGTGTAATACAGACAGTCCCGGGGTCAGGACACGTGTAATACAGACAGTCCCGGGGTCAGGACATGTGTAATACAGACAGTCCCGGGGTAAGGACACGTGTAATACAGACAGTCCCGGGGTCAGGACACGTGTAATACAGACAGTCCCGGGGTCAGGACACGTGTAATACAGACAGTCCCGGGGTCAGGACACGTGTAATACAGACAGTCCCGGGGTCAGGACACGTGTGATACAGACAGTCCCGGGGTAAGGACACATGTAATACAGACAGTCCCGGGGTCAGGACACGTGTAATACAGACAGTCCCGGGGTAAGGACACGTGTAATACAGACAGTCCCGGGGTCAGGACACGTGTAATACAGACAGTCCCGGGGTCAGGACACGTGTAATACAGACAGTCCCGGGGTCAGGACACGTGTAATACAGACAGTCCCGGGGTAAGGACACGTGTAATACAGACAGTCCCGGGGTAAGGACACATGTAATACAGACAGTCCCGGGGTCAGGACACGTGTAATACAGACAGTCCCGGGGTAAGGACACGTGTAATACAGACAGTCCCGGGGTCAGGACACGTGTAATACAGACAGTCCCGGGGTCAGGACACGTGTAATACAGACAGTCCCGGGGTCAGGACACGTGTAATACAGACAAGTTAGGGGACACTGGGAGATGTGGGCAGGTTGGTTTCAGCGACAGGATTAGATATATAGTATGACTGCACTAATCAGATCTTGCAGCAGGATGAGATGACGCATGTGAGCTACAATATAGTGGTGAGTAGTATACAGTAAGGGTGATGGTAAATCACTTGATTTTATTACCATCTTGTGGAGAGAGAGATGTTGAGTCGCCTTAGATTGAATTAGGGTATAAGGATAGGTTTATCATGTATGTATTCTTACAGAATCCCAACACATAAACAGGCAGATCCCAATTCTAATAATTGCCAGTATACAGGAATACTTCACATGCTGTCATATGAGGTCCGGTCGTGTCACTTACAGTTAGATTAGCTGAAGGCTGCATAAGCCTGAGGCCATAGAAGAGCCCAATTTTTTTGTGATTGGTTGTCTATGACTAAGCAGTTGCTAGGTAGTTTGTTGGTTTCTGTTGTAATTTTCCTATAGGATTGTTGGTCTGTCCGTCAAGGTTTTAGGGGGTGTGGGTTTAGGCCAGTATATAATCCCCGTCATGTGCCTCAGACTTCCTCTTGCCATTTTGGAATGTGCCAGGAAGGCTGAGTATTTGACTGTTCTTATATACTGTCTTGTTGGCTTTTATAGTGTTATTTTGCTCTATTTTGGCCCCCCTCTCTCCTCCTGATCCCCTTTGAGGTGGCCTGTTGTTTGTAGCTCCTTCCCCCCTCTGTCATGCCTCGTCCCCGCAGGTCCGCTCCCCCCTCCCGTCGCTTAGTGGAAGCCACGGGTACCCAGCATCCCCTGCCTCGGTCCCCGCGTCTGATAGTTCGCAGCGGGGTCGGGCCGCTGCAGGCCGTGCCGCTGATACTGCTGCTCGTCCAGGCGGCGGGCGTGCTGTCCCGACCGCGGCGGGTAGCAGCTCGGATAGGCCGCGGCAGCGGGGGTCGTCACCGGCGGCCGGTGGTCTGCGGGCGGCTCCCTCACCCAGCGTGGTGGCTTCCGGCGCGTCCCCCGTCTCCTCCCCAATTGTGGCGCTGGCGCCCACGTGGTGCCTGGCGTTCTGGAGCGGGCCGCGGAGGGGGAAGGGGGGCGGCAGATGCAGGGGGACGCTATGTCAATGGGGCAGCAGGTGTTCCCTGTGCCCCAGGGTTTTGTCTCTGGCTGCTGCTGCTGACGTGCTCCCCCATGCGGGGGGCGGGGCATTTTGGCTGCATTTCCTGCTATAGGTGGGGATAGTGGCACGTGTGCCCGTGGTTTTGGGGATGGTTTTTCGCAGGGGGGTGCCGGGACGCAGGCTCCGCGGGCGGCTCCTGTGCTGGGGTCTCCGGCTGGGGTGCTCTCGGCGGGGTCTCTCCTGCGCGACCCCCATTTCTCGGGCAGCGGGCGCCACCGGTTGGGACGGTGCAGATGGTGGCGACGCAGTCGTCTGTTGCTGCAGCGTTCCACCTGCCTGGCCCTCCTCAGTTGTTTTTGGCGTCTGGTGGGTTTGCCGGGGGTCAGCTTTTTCCCGGTGGTCACCCCTGGCCCGCTGCGCAGGCTTCTCCCGCATCCTCCTTGGCGCCTTACCCCGGTCTCACGGTTTCCTCCTCCCCACAATTTTCGCCATATTTCTCAAGTTCGGCCCCTGGGTTCCAGCCCACGTGGTCACATGCTGTCATATAAGGTCCGATCGTGTCACTAGCAGTTATATAATTACATGTAGGGTTACGTACAGTCACATAAGGTGGTGTAGGGTCACATACTGTCATGTAGGGTCACATTGAGTCATACAGTATAAGGACTCATATAATGTCCTGTGGTATCACATGGAGTCATATAAGCTCATGTAGGGTCACATTGAGTAGTATAAGGTTATATACGGTGACTCAGTCATGTAAGGTTATATAGTGACCCTATAATATATATAGGTGGTCATTCCGAGTTCATCGCTCGCTAGCTAGTTTTAGCAGCCGTGCAAACGCTAGGCTGCCGCCCACTGGGGGGTGTATTTTAGCTTAGCAGAAGTGCGAACGCTTGTGCAGCCGAGCTCTGCAAAAACAGTTTGTGCAGTTTCAGAGTAGCTCTGAATTTACTCAGCGCTTGCGATCACTTCAGCCTATTCATGTCCGGATTTGACATCATGCATCCGCCCAGCGAACGCCCAGCCACGCCTGCGTTTTTCCAGACACGCCTGCGTTTTTGCAAACACTCCCTGAAAGCGGTCAGTTGACACCCAGTAACGCCCCCTTCCTTTCGCTCTTCTTGCGGCCGCCAGTGCGAATGAAAACTTTGCTAGAACCTGTGTAAAACCACAAAGGGCTTTGTACCCGTACGTCGCGCATGCACATTGCGGCCCATACACATGCGCAGAAATGCCATTTGTTCCCCTGATCGCTGCACTGCGAAAATCGGCAGCGAGCGATCAACTCGGAATGACCCCCATAGTCAGAAAGGGACGAGCTGCATCTGTATTGGTTTCATGTTCTTTGGTCTCACAATATGTGAGAATTTGGAAAGTTTAATGTGCGAAGCTGAAAATATTTAATCTTCATCAAATGACATTAAGCAAATACAAAGCTGCGCTATTTCATTTCACCACCAAAGTCATAAATTGTTAGCGTTTCTGTAAATGATCTTTACTGGCTGCAATTAAGTAACAGTTTTACTGCGTAATTACCAATTCTACTGGGCTGTTCTATAAAATATACAGTTCCTGAGAAATCCCTGCACATATTCAGCTTTCTATCAGAATGTGACTATGGCGCAGTCGCTGCTACTTCCCGGAGCACTGCCGGCCCAGCAATGGCTCCTCAGTGTAAGGGAGTACGGAATCTGTTATGTACAGTCTGTCATTGCCTCCAGCACACTACATCCGGCACCGCCTGGGCCTCCACCACACTACATCCGGCACCGCCCGGGCCTCCACACCACACTACATCCGGCACCGCCTGGGCCTCCACCACACTACATCCGGTACCGCCCGGCCCTCCACACCACATTACATCCAGCACCGCCTGGGCCTCCACACCACACTACATCTGGCACTGCCTGGGATAAGAATGCCAAATTGATTTTTCACAAATATTTAAAATGCACGCTCTAATATATATTGTAAATGCCTGCATCTCTTATTACCATATCCCATGAATGTGCGCTATACATCGCAAAACACTGCATCCCATAAGAGAAAACAATACACCCACACATTATCTGAGTTCCAAAGCTCATTGATGTATATATTTGTTATTAAAAGGATATGGATTCAATATATATTACAAAGTACAGTATACCTATAGTTACATGATTACAACTCACACAGTAAGCAGTTAATACATAAAGTTACATACAGTTACATGCCAGCATACAATACCATTATCCTTAAGTTATATAAATTCGTCTTTCCATATCACTCTCTCTCTCTCTGTAAAGTAATGCTGGGACTCCATCTTCCTCTGAGACCAAAACAGGAACTACCTTCCTGTGTGATCAGCAAAATGTGTTATCTAGTTTGGGGGAGGGGACTCTCTCTCATTCATGATGAGTCACTGGTTTCTTTGTATATGCTGAACAGGTTCAGCCTTGGGGACGTCCAAAGGGGCTGGCCTGAGTTTCCTGTCCACCACCTGTTTGGAATATCTATTGTTCTAATAAAAGTGATTTTAGCTTTTATACATTTAATCATAATTATCCGCTGCAATGTCCCACAACTTCACAACAAGCATCAAATGAATCTACACATCATTCTGGTTGCCTCAATAGTAAACATGACAGGTCTATCTTGTTTCGTTCAAATAAAACACATTCATGACATTAATTCATTAGATAATTTTAAATCATCATGATGTCTGGCGCTTGATATTATTATAATTATGTACTGTATGAAATAAGTGTTGCATCCATCTCTGTGGCATGTCCGTGTAAATGCGTGTGTTACCATGTATTGCTGTGCTCGCTGCGCGCATTTGCAAGTATAGCGACTTATATGTGTGCAGTTTGTATGTTCTCTTTATGTAATATTTTTTTTACTTCGACAGTCCACCCTTTGGCAGTAAACAATAACTGCCATCAATTATTAACATAAGAAAAAAATATTTCATACCATAATCGGTGACCTAGACACAAGTATGTATGCATTTCGCAAATCAGACACTTGACTATATTTGGGGAAGACAGGGAGGAGGACGAGACATCCTTTATATGCACTCGGCGGTCACGGGACCACTGGTTGGGTGTGGGACAACATTCAACCTATAGAGTATGCTGGGACAGTGCTTTGGCCTATAATGTCTGATTTGCAACGAACATTTCACACATACATGTACCTACGTCTTTGTACACTGATGTTTGGATTCAATTGAGGTTCTGCTGGGTAGATGAAAAAGACACAAACAAATCGTGACAGTGACATACAACATTTTCATGATCTACATATTCCTATCATTTTCTGAACATTGTTTCCATTTCTGGAACGTATGCTAGGTCTGTTTAATCATTGAACAAGGGTTATAAGTAGTGTCCTTCCTAAATAACGTAAACCTTCGGAGTTCGGTGAGAACACACTCATAAACCTTTCTTCCACATATATTAATGAGCTCTTTATCTGCAATGTGTGAATAGCCATTGTCTGATTGTTCCTGATTACCTCTGAACTCCATAACTACTAGACCTTTGATTTTTCTCTGATTTTAACAAACTGATCGGCTAATCCTGGGATCCTATAAGGAAATCACTCCTTCCTCTAGAACCAGTTCCAGTCCCACACTCGACTCCTCATAAAAAAAACACCTCGCAAAAATAGAATATCCTGAAAGAAAATGTTTGTCAGCGGGAAAGAGAGAAAAGAGAAATAGAACAAAACAACTCTTGTTCATAACAAATCAATTACAATGACTGGTCTTTCTGCAGTCCTTTAGTACGCTCAGGTAGTGTTCAACAGTGCCGCCTCTCAGGCTTCACGGACACACAGTTCACTTGGAACACACAGTTCACTTTGCTCTCCACCTTGCTCTTTGAACACACAGTTCACTTGGAACACACAGTTCACTTGGAACACACAGTTCACTTGGAACACACAGTTCACTTCGAACACACAGTTCACAACTCGATGAATGTGAGCAATAACTCCGGGTCAGCGACCTTCTTGCAGTGGGACGAGTGGACCCAAGTCTCTTTTTCGGCGACCTTTAGTGCTGTCAACAAATCTTGGTATGGTCCTTCCCACCTGTCTATTGGGCAACCTGAGTGTAAGAACAATCACACAGTCTCTTGGTTCACAATCAAGACAGTTAGCATTTGGCATACCAGCAATCAACAGTTTCAAGTTCTTTTGTCAAGTTCTCAAATGCTGGCTCATCTCAACAAGGTACTGTACTGTCACCTCATTGGTGTATTTCTGATCATTGTGCGGATCAATCATGACATGAGGTTGTCTTCCAAAAACAACCAAAAGACACAAATGCCAAAACAAAAACAAAAACAAATTTCGAAGAGGGTGATTCGTTGAGTGAAGATCTGGGAGTGGTTCCGAAGCTACATAATACTAGTGGCAGTATTTATGATCACAATAGTACAATTTCAAGCTTTGCTCCTACTTCTAGGGGTACCATTATCTACACACAAATTTCTGCACAATTTTTCTTTGCGGTAAACACAGCAGCATCCGTGGCGACAGGAAATGCCTCTACCCAGTTTGAGAAAACATCAGTGCACACCAATACATAACAATAATTCCTAGAGGGTGTTAACTGTACGAAGTCGATTTGTATTTCCTGAAAAGAGCTATCTGCAGGAGAGATATGGGATGGCTCTGTTGGTATTGCTTTACCAACATTCTTCCTCAAGCAAGTAAGACAGGTCATTGCTCTCTTACCTGCATGAGAATAGAATCCTGGCGCACACCAGTAGGCTCTCATCAGCCTGCACCTACCCTCTTTGCCTAGATGAGTCAGACCATGTGCCACCTCAGCTAGACTTGGAAGGTATGCTCTGGGGGCTACTGGCTTACCGTGTCCACCTGCCCACAGTCCTGAGGACTCCTGGCCATACCCCTTTGTCCTCCAGACTGCCTCTTCCTGCAGGGAACACAAATTTTTGTATCTTAATTTAACTATCGTGTGTTTGCAATGTAGAGTACCATGAGCATAACTCAAAAAAGAAAAGAAAAAATAAATATCTCTAGAGGAGAGAAAGAAGAAGAAAATGAAAAAGAAAATGTCAGTTTTGCCATTCACCAACAGGCATATCAGTGTCTATACAAAATTTCCCTTCACCAGTATTCCCATTCTCCACCCTTTGTGCATGACAAGGCACACTGCAGTAATACCGGTGTGACCTAGGCATGTGGAGTTTGAACTGTACTTGGGTCCATGTATTGTACCACCCTGTGTGGACGCAAAAGATGAAGAGGAAACTGTAGAGAAACAGAATAGAGGTTGGTGACAGATGAGTTTGTAGAGGTGAAGATTTTATAAAAATTTGACAACTGGATTGGGCACTACGGGGAAGTGATTCTCTACTTGGTCTACTCCCCTTAAAAAAAAAATTCTGTGTGTCTCATCTCTACTGGGACTATCCCAGCCATCAATCCAGTGTCCTGTCCATCCTAAATTCATAGGGAACCCGGTATCTGTGAGATAATTTCCTCTACCTGTGATGGACATGCATCTAGAACAGTAGAATGCAACATTAGTCTTCAAGTTTTGTCAAAGGGTAATGTTGCATTTATTTTGTTCTTCCCATTAGTCGAATCTGTGTTTTCTATATGGCTTATGATTCCTTACTATATGTCCCTTGGTCCCATCTATGTGTTTAATAATGTGGCTTGTGTTTTCTGTCTAGGGGATCTATATTGACTATGTGTCCTACTACTCCTACAATCTCTGGCAAAATGCCCTTCCTTCCTACAAGTGTAACATATTATTGACCATTAGGGATCTGGGGTTTGGACTGATGGGTCTTTCCTGTATGTGCCAGTATACTTACCGTCCTCAACCTCTCCACCTGTTGTTCTCTGCGCCTAACACTATTCTTGTGATGTTCAATAGCACACTATCTAAGATTAGCTACTGTGACCCCTTTCCAATTTTGCAAAGTAGTCTGCCCCCTGACACTCAATGCCTTATTGAGCCCGTCCATTTGCACAGAGACAGCCACCTCCCATTTGCCGAATTAGTGTTTACCAGTGATCTTATCCAGATGGAGAGTTTTCTATTTCTGCAAGAAACAAAAACAATTTTTTTTTTAACAAGCTTCTAGGTCATGCAAAGTATTTCATTCAATCCTTCTCATCCCGTATTAAGGGTCTGTACATGGTCCAACAAACATTTCCAAGCTCATCTTGACTAGGGGCATTACTAGGAATGAATACTTCTTATATGGTAACCGAAATAAATACCCTGGGGTTACCTTGTCTCTGTCCGCTTTCCTACTGGCAAATACTAATGTGCGGACAGGTTTTTTCTAGAGATGAGCGCCTGAAATTTTTCGGGTTTTGTGTTTTGGTTTTGGGTTCGGTTCCGCGGCCGTGTTTTGGGTTCGAACGCGTTTTGGCAAAACCTCACCGAATTTTTTTTGTCGGATTCGGGTGTGTTTTGGATTCGGGTGTTTTTTTCAAAAAACACTAAAAAACAGCTTAAATCATAGAATTTGGGGGTCATTTTGATCCCAAAGTATTATTAACCTCAAAAACCATAATTTACACTCATTTTCAGTCTATTCTGAATACCTCACACCTCACAATATTATTTTTAGTCCTAAAATTTGCACCGAGGTCGCTGTGTGAGTAAGATAAGCGACCCTAGTGGCCGACACAAACACCGGGCCCATCTAGGAGTGGCACTGCAGTGTCACGCAGGATGTCCCTTCCAAAAAACCCTCCCCAAACAGCACATGACGCAAAGAAAAAAAGAGGCGCAATGAGGTAGCTGTGTGACTAAGATTAGCGACCCTAGTGGCCGACACAAACACCGGGCCCATCTAGGAGTGGCACTGCAGTGTCACGCAGGATGGCCCTTCCAAAAAACCCTCCCCAAACAGCACATGACGCAAAGAAAAAAAGAGGCGCAATGAGGTAGCTGTGTGAGTAAGATTAGCGACCCTAGTGGCCGACACAAACACCGGGCCCATCTAGGAGTGGCACTACAGTGTCACGCAGGATGTCCCTTCCAAAAAACCCTCCCCAAACAGCACATGACGCAAAGAAAAAAAGAGGCGCAATGAGGTAGCTGTGTGAGTAAGTTTAGCGACCCTAGTGGCCGACACAAACACCGGGCCCATCTAGGAGTGGCACTGCAGTGTCACGCAGGATGTCCCTTCCAAAAAACCCTCCCCAAACAGCACATGACGCAAAGAAAAAAAGAGGCGCAATGAGGTAGCTGACTGTGTGAGTAAGATTAGCGACCCTAGTGGCCGACACAAACACCGGGCCCATTTAGGAGTGGCACTGCAGTGTCACGCAGGATGTCCCTTCCAAAAAACCCTCCCCAATCAGCACATGATGCAAAGAAAAAGAAAAGAAAAAAGAGGTGCAAGATGGAATTGTCCTTGGGCCCTCCCACCCACCCTTATGTTGTATAAACAAAACAGGACATGCACACTTTAACCAACCCATCATTTCAGTGACAGGGTCTGCCACACGACTGTGACTGATATGACGGGTTGGTTTGGACCCCCCCCAAAAAAGAAGCAATTAATCTCTCCTTGCACAAACTGGCTCTTCAGAGGCAAGATGTCCACCTCATCATCACCCTCCGATATATCACCGTGTACATCCCCCTCCTCACAGATTATCAATTCGTCCCCACTGGAATCCACCATCTCAGCTCCCTGTGTTCTTTGTGGAGGCAATTGCTGCTGGTCAATGTCTCCGCGGAGGAATTGATTATAATTCATTTTAATGAACATCATCTTCTCCACATTTTCTGGATGTAACCTCGTACGCCGATTGCTGACAAGGTGAGCGGCGGCACTAAACACTCTTTCGGAGTACACACTTGTGGGAGGGCAACTTAGGTAGAATAAAGCCAGTTTGTGCAAGGGCCTCCAAATTGCCTCTTTTTCCTGCCAGTATAAGTACGGACTGTGTGACGTGCCTACTTGGATGCGGTCACTCATATAATCCTCCACCATTCTATCAATGTTGAGAGAATCATATGCAGTGACAGTAGACGACATGTCCGTAATCGTTGTCAGGTCCTTCAGTCCGGACCAGATGTCAGCATCAGCAGTCGCTCCAGACTGCCCTGCATCACCGCCAGCGGGTGGGCTCGGAATTCTGAGCCTTTTCCTCGCACCCCCAGTTGCGGGAGAATGTGAAGGAGGAGATGTTGACAGGTCGCGTTCCGCTTGACTTGACAATTTTGTCACCAGCAGGTCTTTCAACCCCAGCAGACTTGTGTCTGCCGGAAAGAGAGATCCAAGGTAGGCTTTAAATCTAGGATCGAGCACGGTGGCCAAAATGTAGTGCTCTGATTTCAACAGATTGACCACCCGTGAATCCTTGTTAAGCGAATTAAGGGCTCCATCCACAAGTCCCACATGCCTAGCGGAATCGCTCTGTGTTAGCTCCTCCTTCAATGTCTCCAGCTTCTTCTGCAAAAGCCTGATGAGGGGAATGACCTGACTCAGGCTGGCAGTGTCTGAACTGACTTCACGTGTGGCAAGTTCAAAGGGCATCAGAACCTTGCATAACGTTGAAATCATTCTCCACTGCGCTTGAGACAGGTGCATTCCACCTACTATATCGTGCTCAATTGTATAGGCTTGAATGGCCTTTTGCTGCTCCTCCAACCTCTGAAGCATATAGAGGGTTGAATTCCACCTCGTTACCACTTCTTGCTTCAGATGATGGCAGGGCAGGTTCAGTAGTTTTTGGTGGTGCTCCAGTCTTCTGTACGTGGTGCCTGTACGCCGAAAGTGTCCCGCAATTCTTCTGGCCACCGACAGCATCTCTTGCACGCCCCTGTCGTTTTTTTAAAAATTCTGCACCACCAAATTCAAGGTATGTGCAAAACATGGGACGTGCTGGAATTTGCCCATATTTAATGCACACACAATATTGCTGGCGTTGTCCGATGCCACAAATCCACAGGAGAGTCCAATTGGGGTAAGCCATTCCGCGATGATCTTCCTCAGTTGCCGTAAGAGGTTTTCAGCTGTGTGCGTATTCTGGAAACCGGTGATACAAAGCGTAGCCTGCCTAGGAAAGAGTTGGCGTTTGCGAGATGCTGCTACTGGTGCCGCCGCTGCTGTTCTTGCGGCGGGAGTCCATACATCTACCCAGTGGGCTGTCACAGTCATATAGTCCTGATCCTGCCCTGCTCCACTTGTCCACATGTCCGTGGTTAAGTGGACATTGGGTACAGCTGCATTTTTTAGGACACTGGTGACTCTTTTTCTGAGGTCTGTGTACATTTTCGGTATCGCCTGCCTAGAGAAATGGAACCTAGATGGTATTTGGTACCGGGGACACAGTACCTCCAACAAGTCTCTAGTTGGCTCTGCAGTAATGATGGATACCGGAACCACGTTTCTCACCACCCAGGATGCCAAGGCCTTAGTTATCCGCTTTGCAGTAGGATGACTGCTGTGATATTTCATCTTCCTCGCAAAGGACTGTTGAACAGTCAATTGCTTACTGGAAGTAGTACAAGTGGGCTTACGACTTCCCCTCTGGGATGACCATCGACTCCCAGCGGCAACAACAGCAGCGCCAGCAGCAGTAGGCGTTACACGCAAGGATGCATCGGAGGAATCCCAGGCAGGAGAGGACTCGTCAGAATTGCCAGTGACATGGCCTGCAGGACTATTGGCATTCCTGGGGAAGGAGGAAATTGACACTGAGGGAGTTGGTGGGGTGGTTTGCGTGAGCTTGGTTACAAGAGGAAGGGATTTACTGGTCAGTGGACTGCTTCCGCTGTCACCCAAAGTTTTTGAACTTGTCACTGACTTATTATGAATGCGCTGCAGGTGACGTATAAGGGAGGATGTTCCGAGGTGGTTAACGTCCTTACCCCTACTTATTACAGCTTGACAAAGGGAACACACGGCTTGACACCTGTTGTCCGCATTTCTGGTGAAATACCTCCACACCGAAGAGCTGATTTTTTTGGTATTTTCACCTGGCATGTCAACGGCCATATTCCTCCCACGGACAACAGGTGTCTCCCCGGGTGCCTGACTTAAGCAAACCACCTCACCATCAGAATCCTCCTGGTCAATTTCCTCCCCAGCGCCAGCAACACCCATATCCTCCTCATCCTGGTGTACTTCAACACTGACATCTTCAATCTGACTATCAGGAACTGGACTGCGGGTGCTCCTTCCAGCACTTGCAGGGGGCGTGCAAATGGTGGAAGGCGCATGCTCTTCACGTCCAGTGTTGGGAAGGTCAGGCATCGCAACCGACACAATTGGACTCTCCTTGTGGATTTGGGATTTCGAAGAATGCACAGTTCTTTGCTGTGCTGCTTTTGCCAGCTTGAGTCTTTTCATTTTTCTAGCGAGAGGCTGAGTGCTTCCATCCTCATGTGAAGCTGAACCACTAGCCATGAACATAGGCCAGGGCCTCAGCCGTTCCTTGCCACTCCGTGTCGTAAATGGCATATTGGCAAGTTTACGCTTCTCCTCCGACAATTTTATTTTAGGTTTTGGAGTCCTTTTTTTTCTGATATTTGGTGTTTCGGATTTGACATGCTCTGTACTATGACATTGGGCATCGGCCTTGGCAGACGACGTTGCTGGCATTTCATCGTCTCGGCCATGACTAGTGGCAGCAGCTTCAGCACGAGGTGGAAGTGGATCTTGATCTTTCCCTAATTTTGGAACCTCAACATTTTTGTTCTCCATATTTTAATAGGCACAACTAAAAGGCACCTCAGGTAAACAATGGAGATGGATACTAGTATACAATTATGGACTGCCTGCCGAGTGCAGACACAGAGGTAGCCACAGCCGTGAACTACCGTACTGTACTGTGTCTGCTGCTAATATAGACTGGTTGATAAAGAGATGTCTATGTAACTATGTATGTATAAAGAAGAAAGAAAAAAAAACCACGGTTAGGTGGTATACAATTATGGACGGACTGCCTGCCGAGTGCCGACACAGAGGTAGCCACAGCCGTGAACTACCGCACTGTACTGTGTCTGCTGCTAATATATAGACTGGTTGATAAAGAGATAGTATACTCGTAACTAGTATGTATGTATAAAGAAAGAAAAAAAAACCACGGTTAGGTGGTATATACAATTATGGACGGGCTGCCGAGTGCCGACCAGAGGTAGCCACAGCCGTGAACTACCGCACTGTACTGTGTCTGCTGCTAATATATAGACTGGTTGATAAAGAGATAGTATACTCGTAACTAGTATGTATGTATAAAGAAAGAAAAAAAAAACCACGGTTAGGTGGTATATACAATTATGGACGGGCTGCCGAGTGCCGACACAGAGGTAGCCACAGCCGTGAACTACCGCACTGTACTGTGTCTGCTGCTAATATATAGACTGGTTGATAAAGAGATAGTATACTCGTAACTAGTATGTATGTATAAAGAAAGAAAAAAAAACCACGGTTAGGTGGTATATACAATTATGGACGGGCTGCCGAGTGCCGACACAGAGGTAGCCACAGCCGTGAACTACCGCACTGTACTGTGTCTGCTGCTAATATATAGACTGGTTGATAAAGAGATAGTATACTCGTAACTAGTATGTATGTATAAAGAAAGAAAAAAAAACCACGGTTAGGTGGTATATACAATTATGGACGGGCTGCCGAGTGCCGACACAGAGGTAGCCACAGCCGTGAACTACCGCACTGTACTGTGTCTGCTGCTAATATAGACTGGTTGATAAAGAGATAGTATACTCGTAACTAGTATGTATGTATAAAGAAAGAAAAAAAAACCACGGTTAGGTGGTATATACAATTATGGACGGGCTGCCGAGTGCCGACACAGAGGTAGCCACAGCCGTGAACTACCGCACTGTACTGTGTCTGCTGCTAATATATAGACTGGTTGATAAAGAGATAGTATACTCGTAACTAGTATGTATGTATAAAGAAAGAAAAAAAAAACCACGGTTAGGTGGTATATACAATTATGGACGGGCTGCCGAGTGCCGACACAGAGGTAGCCACAGCCGTGAACTACCGCACTGTACTGTGTCTGCTGCTAATATATAGACTGGTTGATAAAGAGATAGTATACTCGTAACTAGTATGTATGTATAAAGAAAGAAAAAAAAACCACGGTTAGGTGGTATATACAATTATGGACGGGCTGCCGAGTGCCGACACAGAGGTAGCCACAGCCGTGAACTACCGCACTGTACTGTGTCTGCTGCTAATATAGACTGGTTGATAAAGAGATAGTATACTCGTAACTAGTATGTATGTATAAAGAAAGAAAAAAAAACCACGGTTAGGTGGTATATACAATTATGGACGGGCTGCCGAGTGCCGACACAGAGGTAGCCACAGCCGTGAACTACCGCACTGTACTGTGTCTGCTGCTAATATAGACTGGTTGATAAAGAGATAGTATACTCGTAACTAGTATGACTATAAAGAAAGAAAAAAAAACCACGGTTAGGTGGTATATACAATTATGGACGGGCTGCCGAGTGCCGACACAGAGGTAGCCACAGCCGTGAACTACCGCACTGTACTGTGTCTGCTGCTAATCTATAGACTGGTTGATAAAGAGATAGTATACTCGTAACTAGTATGTATGTATAAAGAAAGAAAAAAAAACCACGGTTAGGTGGTATATACAATTATGGACGGGCTGCCGAGTGCCGACACAGAGGTAGCCACAGCCGTGAACTACCGCACTGTACTGTGTCTGCTGCTAATATATAGACTGGTTGATAAAGAGATAGTATACTCGTAACTAGTATGTATGTATAAAGAAAGAAAAAAAAAACCACGGTTAGGTGGTATATACAATTATGGACGGGCTGCCGAGTGCCGACACAGAGGTAGCCACAGCCGTGAACTACCGCACTGTACTGTGTCTGCTGCTAATATAGACTGGTTGATAAAGAGATAGTATACTCGTAACTAGTATGACTATAAAGAAAGAAAAAAAAACCACGGTTAGGTGGTATATACAATTATGGACGGGCTGCCGAGTGCCGACACAGAGGTAGCCACAGCCGTGAACTACCGCACTGTACTGTGTCTGCTGCTAATATATAGACTGGTTGATAAAGAGATAGTATACTCGTAACTAGTATGTATGTATAAAGAAAGAAAAAAAAACCACGGTTAGGTGGTATATACAATTATGGACGGGCTGCCGAGTGCCGACACAGAGGTAGCCACAGCTGTGAACTACCGCACTGTACTGTGTCTGCTGCTAATATATAGACTGGTTGATAAAGAGATAGTATACTCGTAACTAGTATGTATGTATAAAGAAAGAAAAAAAAACCACGGTTAGGTGGTATATACAATTATGGACGGGCTGCCGAGTGCCGACACAGAGGTAGCCACAGCCGTGAACTACCGCACTGTACTGTGTCTGCTGCTAATATATAGACTGGTTGATAAAGAGATAGTATACTCGTAACTAGTATGTATGTATAAAGAAAGAAAAAAAAACCACGGTTAGGTGGTATATACAATTATGGACGGGCTGCCGAGTGCCGACACAGAGGTAGCCACAGCCGTGAACTACCGCACTGTACTGTGTCTGCTGCTAATATAGACTGGTTGATAAAGAGATAGTATACTCGTAACTAGTATGTATGTATAAAGAAAGAAAAAAAAACCACGGTTAGGTGGTATATACAATTATGGACGGGCTGCCGAGTGCCGACACAGAGGTAGCCACAGCCGTGAACTACCGCACTGTACTGTGTCTGCTGCTAATATATAGACTGGTTGATAAAGAGATAGTATACTCGTAACTAGTATGTATGTATAAAGAAAGAAAAAAAAAACCACGGTTAGGTGGTATATACAATTATGGACGGGCTGCCGAGTGCCGACACAGAGGTAGCCACAGCCGTGAACTACCGCACTGTACTGTGTCTGCTGCTAATATAGACTGGTTGATAAAGAGATAGTATACTCGTAACTAGTATGTATGTATAAAGAAAGAAAAAAAAACCACGGTTAGGTGGTATATACAATTATGGACGGGCTGCCGAGTGCCGACACAGAGGTAGCCACAGCCGTGAACTACCGCACTGTACTGTGTCTGCTGCTAATATAGACTGGTTGATAAAGAGATAGTATACTCGTAACTAGTATGACTATAAAGAAAGAAAAAAAAACCACGGTTAGGTGGTATATACAATTATGGACGGGCTGCCGAGTGCCGACACAGAGGTAGCCACAGCCGTGAACTACCGCACTGTACTGTGTCTGCTGCTAATATATAGACTGGTTGATAAAGAGATAGTATACTCGTAACTAGTATGTATGTATAAAGAAAGAAAAAAAAACCACGGTTAGGTGGTATATACAATTATGGACGGGCTGCCGAGTGCCGACACAGAGGTAGCCACAGCCGTGAACTACCGCACTGTACTGTGTCTGCTGCTAATATATAGACTGGTTGATAAAGAGATAGTATACTCGTAACTAGTATGTATGTATAAAGAAAGAAAAAAAAACCACGGTTAGGTGGTATATACAATTATGGACGGGCTGCCGAGTGCCGACACAGAGGTAGCCACAGCCGTGAACTACCGCACTGTACTGTGTCTGCTGCTAATATAGACTGGTTGATAAAGAGATAGTATACTCGTAACTAGTATGACTATAAAGAAAGAAAAAAAAACCACGGTTAGGTGGTATATACAATTATGGACGGGCTGCCGAGTGCCGACACAGAGGTAGCCACAGCCGTGAACTACCGCACTGTACTGTGTCTGCTGCTAATATATAGACTGGTTGATAAAGAGATAGTATACTCGTAACTAGTATGTATGTATAAAGAAAGAAAAAAAAACCACGGTTAGGTGGTATATACAATTATGGACGGGCTGCCGAGTGCCGACACAGAGGTAGCCACAGCCGTGAACTACCGCACTGTACTGTGTCTGCTGCTAATATATAGACTGGTTGATAAAGAGATAGTATACTCGTAACTAGTATGTATGTATAAAGAAAGAAAAAAAAACCACGGTTAGGTGGTATATACAATTATGGACGGGCTGCCGAGTGCCGACACAGAGGTAGCCACAGCCGTGAACTACCGCACTGTACTGTGTCTGCTGCTAATATAGACTGGTTGATAAAGAGATAGTATACTCGTAACTAGTATGTATGTATAAAGAAAGAAAAAAAAACCACGGTTAGGTGGTATATACAATTATGGACGGGCTGCCGAGTGCCGACACAGAGGTAGCCACAGCCGTGAACTACCGCACTGTACTGTGTCTGCTGCTAATATAGACTGGTTGATAAAGAGATAGTATACTCGTAACTAGTATGACTATAAAGAAAGAAAAAAAAACCACGGTTAGGTGGTATATACAATTATGGACGGGCTGCCGAGTGCCGACACAGAGGTAGCCACAGCCGTGAACTACCGCACTGTACTGTGTCTGCTGCTAATATATAGACTGGTTGATAAAGAGATAGTATACTCGTAACTAGTATGTATGTATAAAGAAAGAAAAAAAAACCACGGTTAGGTGGTATATACAATTATGGACGGGCTGCCGAGTGCCGACACAGAGGTAGCCACAGCCGTGAACTACCGCACTGTACTGTGTCTGCTGCTAATATATAGACTGGTTGATAAAGAGATAGTATACTCGTAACTAGTATGTATGTATAAAGAAAGAAAAAAAAACCACGGTTAGGTGGTATATACAATTATGGACGGGCTGCCGAGTGCCGACACAGAGGTAGCCACAGCCGTGAACTACCGCACTGTACTGTGTCTGCTGCTAATATAGACTGGTTGATAAAGAGATAGTATACTCGTAACTAGTATGACTATAAAGAAAGAAAAAAAAACCACGGTTAGGTGGTATATACAATTATGGACGGGCTGCCGAGTGCCGACACAGAGGTAGCCACAGCCGTGAACTACCGCACTGTACTGTGTCTGCTGCTAATATATAGACTGGTTGATAAAGAGATAGTATACTCGTAACTAGTATGTATGTATAAAGAAAGAAAAAAAAACCACGGTTAGGTGGTATATACAATTATGGACGGGCTGCCGAGTGCCGACACAGAGGTAGCCACAGCCGTGAACTACCGCACTGTACTGTGTCTGCTGCTAATATATAGACTGGTTGATAAAGAGATAGTATACTCGTAACTAGTATGTATGTATAAAGAAAGAAAAAAAAACCACGGTTAGGTGGTATATACAATTATGGACGGGCTGCCGAGTGCCGACACAGAGGTAGCCACAGCCGTGAACTACCGCACTGTACTGTGTCTGCTGCTAATATATAGACTGGTTGATAAAGAGATAGTATACTCGTAACTAGTATGTATGTATAAAGAAAGAAAAAAAAACCACGGTTAGGTGGTATATACAATTATGGACGGGCTGCCGAGTGCCGACACAGAGGTAGCCACAGCCGTGAACTACCGCACTGTACTGTGTCTGCTGCTAATATAGACTGGTTGATAAAGAGATAGTATACTCGTAACTAGTATGTATGTATAAAGAAAGAAAAAAAAACCACGGTTAGGTGGTATATACAATTATGGACGGGCTGCCGAGTGCCGACACAGAGGTAGCCACAGCCGTGAACTACCGCACTGTACTGTGTCTGCTGCTAATATATAGACTGGTTGATAAAGAGATAGTATACTCGTAACTAGTATGTATGTATAAAGAAAGAAAAAAAAACCACGGTTAGGTGGTATATACAATTATGGACGGGCTGCCGAGTGCCGACACAGAGGTAGCCACAGCCGTGAACTACCGCACTGTACTGTGTCTGCTGCTAATATATAGACTGGTTGATAAAGAGATAGTATACTCGTAACTAGTATGTATGTATAAAGAAAGAAAAAAAAACCACGGTTAGGTGGTATATACAATTATGGACGGGCTGCCGAGTGCCGACACAGAGGTAGCCACAGCCGTGAACTACCGCACTGTACTGTGTCTGCTGCTAATATAGACTGGTTGATAAAGAGATAGTATACTCGTAACTAGTATGTATGTATAAAGAAAGAAAAAAAAACCACGGTTAGGTGGTATATACAATTATGGACGGGCTGCCGAGTGCCGACACAGAGGTAGCCACAGCCGTGAACTACCGCACTGTACTGTGTCTGCTGCTAATATAGACTGGTTGATAAAGAGATAGTATACTCGTAACTAGTATGTATGTATAAAGAAAGAAAAAAAAACCACGGTTAGGTGGTATATACAATTATGGACGGGCTGCCGAGTGCCGACACAGAGGTAGCCACAGCCGTGAACTACCGCACTGTACTGTGTCTGCTGCTAATATATAGACTGGTTGATAAAGAGATAGTATACTCGTAACTAGTATGTATGTATAAAGAAAGAAAAAAAAACCACGGTTAGGTGGTATATACAATTATGGACGGGCTGCCGAGTGCCGACACAGAGGTAGCCACAGCCGTGAACTACCGCACTGTACTGTGTCTGCTGCTAATATATAGACTGGTTGATAAAGAGATAGTATACTCGTAACTAGTATGTATGTATAAAGAAAGAAAAAAAAACCACGGTTAGGTGGTATATACAATTATGGACGGGCTGCCGAGTGCCGACACAGAGGTAGCCACAGCCGTGAACTACCGCACTGTACTGTGTCTGCTGCTAATATAGACTGGTTGATAAAGAGATAGTATACTCGTAACTAGTATGTATGTATAAAGAAAGAAAAAAAAACCACGGTTAGGTGGTATATACAATTATGGACGGGCTGCCGAGTGCCGACACAGAGGTAGCCACAGCCGTGAACTACCGCACTGTACTGTGTCTGCTGCTAATATATAGACTGGTTGATAAAGAAATAGTATACTCGTAACTAGTATGTATGTATAAAGAAAGAAAAAAAAACCACGGTTAGGTGGTATATACAATTATGGACGGGCTGCCGAGTGCCGACACAGAGGTAGCCACAGCCGTGAACTACCGCACTGTACTGTGTCTGCTGCTAATATATAGACTGGTTGATAAAGAGATAGTATACTCGTAACTAGTATGTATGTATAAAGAAAGAAAAAAAAACCACGGTTAGGTGGTATATACAATTATGGACGGGCTGCCGAGTGCCGACACAGAGGTAGCCACAGCCGTGAACTACCGCACTGTACTGTGTCTGCTGCTAATATATAGACTGGTTGATAAAGAGATAGTATACTCGTAACTAGTATGTATGTATAAAGAAAGAAAAAAAAACCACGGTTAGGTGGTATATACAATTATGGACGGGCTGCCGAGTGCCGACACAGAGGTAGCCACAGCCGTGAACTACCGCACTGTACTGTGTCTGCTGCTAATATAGACTGGTTGATAAAGAGATAGTATACTCGTAACTAGTATGTATGTATAAAGAAAGAAAAAAAAACCACGGTTAGGTGGTATATACAATTATGGACGGGCTGCCGAGTGCCGACACAGAGGTAGCCACAGCCGTGAACTACCGCACTGTACTGTGTCTGCTGCTAATATATAGACTGGTTGATAAAGAGATAGTATACTCGTAACTAGTATGTATGTATAAAGAAAGAAAAAAAAACCACGGTTAGGTGGTATATACAATTATGGACGGGCTGCCGAGTGCCGACACAGAGGTAGCCACAGCCGTGAACTACCGCACTGTACTGTGTCTGCTGCTAATATATAGACTGGTTGATAAAGAGATAGTATACTCGTAACTAGTATGTATGTATAAAGAAAGAAAAAAAAACCACGGTTAGGTGGTATATACAATTATGGACGGGCTGCCGAGTGCCGACACAGAGGTAGCCACAGCCGTGAACTACCGCACTGTACTGTGTCTGCTGCTAATATATAGACTGGTTGATAAAGAGATAGTATACTCGTAACTAGTATGTATGTATAAAGAAAGAAAAAAAAACCACGGTTAGGTGGTATATACAATTATGGACGGGCTGCCGAGTGCCGACACAGAGGTAGCCACAGCCGTGAACTACCGCACTGTACTGTGTCTGCTGCTAATATATAGACTGGTTGATAAAGAGATAGTATACTCGTAACTAGTATGTATGTATAAAGAAAGAAAAAAAAACCACGGTTAGGTGGTATATACAATTATGGACGGGCTGCCGAGTGCCGACACAGAGGTAGCCACAGCCGTGAACTACCGCACTGTACTGTGTCTGCTGCTAATATAGACTGGTTGATAAAGAGATAGTATACTCGTAACTAGTATGTATGTATAAAGAAAGAAAAAAAAAACCACGGTTAGGTGGTATATACAATTATGGACGGGCTGCCGAGTGCCGACACAGAGGTAGCCACAGCCGTGAACTACCGCACTGTACTGTGTCTGCTGCTAATATATAGACTGGTTGATAAAGAGATAGTATACTCGTAACTAGTATGTATGTATAAAGAAAGAAAAAAAAACCACGGTTAGGTGGTATATACAATTATGGACGGGCTGCCGAGTGCCGACACAGAGGTAGCCACAGCCGTGAACTACCGCACTGTACTGTGTCTGCTGCTAATATATAGACTGGTTGATAAAGAGATAGTATACTCGTAACTAGTATGTATGTATAAAGAAAGAAAAAAAAACCACGGTTAGGTGGTATATACAATTATGGACGGGCTGCCGAGTGCCGACACAGAGGTAGCCACAGCCGTGAACTACCGCACTGTACTGTGTCTGCTGCTAATATATAGACTGGTTGATAAAGAGATAGTATACTCGTAACTAGTATGTATGTATAAAGAAAGAAAAAAAAACCACGGTTAGGTGGTATATACAATTATGGACGGGCTGCCGAGTGCCGACACAGAGGTAGCCACAGCCGTGAACTACCGCACTGTACTGTGTCTGCTGCTAATATATAGACTGGTTGATAAAGAGATAGTATACTCGTAACTAGTATGTATGTATAAAGAAAGAAAAAAAAACCACGGTTAGGTGGTATATACAATTATGGACGGGCTGCCGAGTGCCGACACAGAGGTAGCCACAGCCGTGAACTACCGCACTGTACTGTGTCTGCTGCTAATATAGACTGGTTGATAAAGAGATAGTATACTCGTAACTAGTATGTATGTATAAAGAAAGAAAAAAAAACCACGGTTAGGTGGTATATACAATTATGGACGGGCTGCCGAGTGCCGACACAGAGGTAGCCACAGCCGTGAACTACCGCACTGTACTGTGTCTGCTGCTAATATATAGACTGGTTGATAAAGAGATAGTATACTCGTAACTAGTATGTATGTATAAAGAAAGAAAAAAAAACCACGGTTAGGTGGTATATACAATTATGGACGGGCTGCCGAGTGCCGACACAGAGGTAGCCACAGCCGTGAACTACCGCACTGTACTGTGTCTGCTGCTAATATATAGACTGGTTGATAAAGAGATAGTATACTCGTAACTAGTATGTATGTATAAAGAAAGAAAAAAAAACCACGGTTAGGTGGTATATACAATTATGGACGGGCTGCCGAGTGCCGACACAGAGGTAGCCACAGCCGTGAACTACCGCACTGTACTGTGTCTGCTGCTAATATAGACTGGTTGATAAAGAGATAGTATACTCGTAACTAGTATGTATGTATAAAGAAAGAAAAAAAAACCACGGTTAGGTGGTATATACAATTATGGACGGGCTGCCGAGTGCCGACACAGAGGTAGCCACAGCCGTGAACTACCGCACTGTACTGTGTCTGCTGCTAATATAGACTGGTTGATAAAGAGATAGTATACTCGTAACTAGTATGACTATAAAGAAAGAAAAAAAAACCACGGTTAGGTGGTATATACAATTATGGACGGGCTGCCGAGTGCCGACACAGAGGTAGCCACAGCCGTGAACTACCGCACTGTACTGTGTCTGCTGCTAATATATAGACTGGTTGATAAAGAGATAGTATACTCGTAACTAGTATGTATGTATAAAGAAAGAAAAAAAAACCACGGTTAGGTGGTATATACAATTATGGACGGGCTGCCGAGTGCCGACACAGAGGTAGCCACAGCCGTGAACTACCGCACTGTACTGTGTCTGCTGCTAATATAGACTGGTTGATAAAGAGATAGTATACTCGTAACTAGTATGACTATAAAGAAAGAAAAAAAAACCACGGTTAGGTGGTATATACAATTATGGACGGGCTGCCGAGTGCCGACACAGAGGTAGCCACAGCCGTGAACTACCGCACTGTACTGTGTCTGCTGCTAATATATAGACTGGTTGATAAAGAGATAGTATACTCGTAACTAGTATGTATGTATAAAGAAAGAAAAAAAAACCACGGTTAGGTGGTATATACAATTATGGACGGGCTGCCGAGTGCCGACACAGAGGTAGCCACAGCCGTGAACTACCGCACTGTACTGTGTCTGCTGCTAATATATAGACTGGTTGATAAAGAGATAGTATACTCGTAACTAGTATGTATGTATAAAGAAAGAAAAAAAAACCACGGTTAGGTGGTATATACAATTATGGACGGGCTGCCGAGTGCCGACACAGAGGTAGCCACAGCCGTGAACTACCGCACTGTACTGTGTCTGCTGCTAATATATAGACTGGTTGATAAAGAGATAGTATACTCGTAACTAGTATGTATGTATAAAGAAAGAAAAAAAAACCACGGTTAGGTGGTATATACAATTATGGACGGGCTGCCGAGTGCCGACACAGAGGTAGCCACAGCCGTGAACTACCGCACTGTACTGTGTCTGCTGCTAATATATAGACTGGTTGATAAAGAGATAGTATACTCGTAACTAGTATGTATGTATAAAGAAAGAAAAAAAAACCACGGTTAGGTGGTATATACAATTATGGACGGGCTGCCGAGTGCCGACACAGAGGTAGCCACAGCCGTGAACTACCGCACTGTACTGTGTCTGCTGCTAATATAGACTGGTTGATAAAGAGATAGTATACTCGTAACTAGTATGACTATAAAGAAAGAAAAAAAAACCACGGTTAGGTGGTATATACAATTATGGACGGGCTGCCGAGTGCCGACACAGAGGTAGCCACAGCCGTGAACTACCGCACTGTACTGTGTCTGCTGCTAATATATAGACTGGTTGATAAAGAGATAGTATACTCGTAACTAGTATGTATGTATAAAGAAAGAAAAAAAAACCACGGTTAGGTGGTATATACAATTATGGACGGGCTGCCGAGTGCCGACACAGAGGTAGCCACAGCCGTGAACTACCGCACTGTACTGTGTCTGCTGCTAATATATAGACTGGTTGATAAAGAGATAGTATACTCGTAACTAGTATGTATGTATAAAGAAAGAAAAAAAAACCACGGTTAGGTGGTATATACAATTATGGACGGGCTGCCGAGTGCCGACACAGAGGTAGCCACAGCCGTGAACTACCGCACTGTACTGTGTCTGCTGCTAATATATAGACTGGTTGATAAAGAGATAGTATACTCGTAACTAGTATGTATGTATAAAGAAAGAAAAAAAAACCACGGTTAGGTGGTATATACAATTATGGACGGGCTGCCGAGTGCCGACACAGAGGTAGCCACAGCCGTGAACTACCGCACTGTACTGTGTCTGCTGCTAATATAGACTGGTTGATAAAGAGATAGTATACTCGTAACTAGTATGTATGTATAAAGAAAGAAAAAAAAACCACGGTTAGGTGGTATATACAATTATGGACGGGCTGCCGAGTGCCGACACAGAGGTAGCCACAGCCGTGAACTACCGCACTGTACTGTGTCTGCTGCTAATATATAGACTGGTTGATAAAGAGATAGTATACTCGTAACTAGTATGTATGTATAAAGAAAGAAAAAAAAACCACGGTTAGGTGGTATATACAATTATGGACGGGCTGCCGAGTGCCGACACAGAGGTAGCCACAGCCGTGAACTACCGCACTGTACTGTGTCTGCTGCTAATATATAGACTGGTTGATAAAGAGATAGTATACTCGTAACTAGTATGTATGTATAAAGAAAGAAAAAAAAAACACGGTTAGGTGGTATATACAATTATGGACGGGCTGCCGAGTGCCGACACAGAGGTAGCCACAGCCGTGAACTACCGCACTGTACTGTGTCTGCTGCTAATATAGACTGGTTGATAAAGAGATAGTATACTCGTAACTAGTATGTATGTATAAAGAAAGAAAAAAAAACCACGGTTAGGTGGTATATACAATTATGGACGGGCTGCCGAGTGCCGACACAGAGGTAGCCACAGCCGTGAACTACCGCACTGTACTGTGTCTGCTGCTAATATAGACTGGTTGATAAAGAGATAGTATACTCGTAACTAGTATGACTATAAAGAAAGAAAAAAAAACCACGGTTAGGTGGTATATACAATTATGGACGGGCTGCCGAGTGCCGACACAGAGGTAGCCACAGCCGTGAACTACCGCACTGTACTGTGTCTGCTGCTAATATATAGACTGGTTGATAAAGAGATAGTATACTCGTAACTAGTATGTATGTATAAAGAAAGAAAAAAAAACCACGGTTAGGTGGTATATACAATTATGGACGGGCTGCCGAGTGCCGACACAGAGGTAGCCACAGCCGTGAACTACCGCACTGTACTGTGTCTGCTGCTAATATATAGACTGGTTGATAAAGAGATAGTATACTCGTAACTAGTATGTATGTATAAAGAAAGAAAAAAAAACCACGGTTAGGTGGTATATACAATTATGGACGGGCTGCCGAGTGCCGACACAGAGGTAGCCACAGCCGTGAACTACCGCACTGTACTGTGTCTGCTGCTAATATATAGACTGGTTGATAAAGAGATAGTATACTCGTAACTAGTATGTATGTATAAAGAAAGAAAAAAAAACCACGGTTAGGTGGTATATACAATTATGGACGGGCTGCCGAGTGCCGACACAGAGGTAGCCACAGCCGTGAACTACCGCACTGTACTGTGTCTGCTGCTAATATAGACTGGTTGATAAAGAGATAGTATACTCGTAACTAGTATGTATGTATAAAGAAAGAAAAAAAACCCACGGTTAGGTGGTATATACAATTATGGACGGGCTGCCGAGTGCCGACACAGAGGTAGCCACAGCCGTGAACTACCGCACTGTACTGTGTCTGCTGCTAATATATAGACTGGTTGATAAAGAGATAGTATACTCGTAACTAGTATGTATGTATAAAGAAAGAAAAAAAAACCACGGTTAGGTGGTATATACAATTATGGACGGGCTGCCGAGTGCCGACACAGAGGTAGCCACAGCCGTGAACTACCGCACTGTACTGTGTCTGCTGCTAATATAGACTGGTTGATAAAGAGATAGTATACTCGTAACTAGTATGTATGTATAAAGAAAGAAAAAAAAACCACGGTTAGGTGGTATATACAATTATGGACGGGCTGCCGAGTGCCGACACAGAGGTAGCCACAGCCGTGAACTACCGCACTGTACTGTGTCTGCTGCTAATATATAGACTGGTTGATAAAGAGATAGTATACTCGTAACTAGTATGTATGTATAAAGAAAGAAAAAAAAACCACGGTTAGGTGGTATATACAATTATGGACGGGCTGCCGAGTGCCGACACAGAGGTAGCCACAGCCGTGAACTACCGCACTGTACTGTGTCTGCTGCTAATATATAGACTGGTTGATAAAGAGATAGTATACTCGTAACTAGTATGTATGTATAAAGAAAGAAAAAAAAACCACGGTTAGGTGGTATATACAATTATGGACGGGCTGCCGAGTGCCGACACAGAGGTAGCCACAGCCGTGAACTACCGCACTGTACTGTGTCTGCTGCTAATATATAGACTGGTTGATAAAGAGATAGTATACTCGTAACTAGTATGTATGTATAAAGAAAGAAAAAAAAACCACGGTTAGGTGGTATATACAATTATGGACGGGCTGCCGAGTGCCGACACAGAGGTAGCCACAGCCGTGAACTACCGCACTGTACTGTGTCTGCTGCTAATATAGACTGGTTGATAAAGAGATAGTATACTCGTAACTAGTATGTATGTATAAAGAAAGAAAAAAAAACCACGGTTAGGTGGTATATACAATTATGGACGGGCTGCCGAGTGCCGACACAGAGGTAGCCACAGCCGTGAACTACCGCACTGTACTGTGTCTGCTGCTAATATATAGACTGGTTGATAAAGAGATAGTATACTCGTAACTAGTATGTATGTATAAAGAAAGAAAAAAAAACCACGGTTAGGTGGTATATACAATTATGGACGGGCTGCCGAGTGCCGACACAGAGGTAGCCACAGCCGTGAACTACCGCACTGTACTGTGTCTGCTGCTAATATATAGACTGGTTGATAAAGAGATAGTATACTTGTAACTAGTATGTATGTATAAAGAAAGAAAAAAAAACCACGGTTAGGTGGTATATACAATTATGGACGGGCTGCCGAGTGCCGACACAGAGGTAGCCACAGCCGTGAACTACCGCACTGTACTGTGTCTGCTGCTAATATAGACTGGTTGATAAAGAGATAGTATACTACTAATATTATATATACTGGTGGTCAGGTCACTGGTCACTAGTCACACTGGCAGTGGCACTCCTGCAGCAAAAGTGTGCACTGTTTAATTTTAATATAATATTATGTACTCCTGGCTCCTGCTATAACCTATAACTGGCACTGCAGTGCTCCCCAGTCTCCCCCACAATTATAAGCTGTGTGAGCTGAGCACAGTCAGATATATATATACATTGATGCAGCACACTGGGCTGAGCAGTGCACACAGATATGGTATGTGACTGAGTCACTGTGTGTATCGTTTTTTTCAGGCAGAGAACGGATATATTAAATAAAACAAACAACTGCACTGTCTGGTGGTCACTGTGGTCGTCAGTCACTAAACTCTGCACTCTCTTCTACAGTATCACAGCCTCAGGTCAATCTCTCTCTCTCTCTCTCAACCCTAATCTAAATGGAGAGGACGCCAGCCACGTCCTCTCCCTATCAATCTCAATGCACGTGTGAAAATGGCGGCGACGCGCGGCTCCTTATATAGAATCCGAGTCTCGCGATAGAATCCGAGCCTCGCGAGAATCCGACAGCGTCATGATGACGTTCGGGCGCGCTCGGGTTAACCGAGCAAGGCGGGAAGATCCGAGTCGCTCGGACCCGTGAAAAAAAACATGAAGTTCGGGCGGGTTCGGATTCAGAGAAACCGAACCCGCTCATCTCTAGTTTTTTCTCCATTTCTGACGTTACTTTCTTGATTTTTGTAGTATTTTTTTTTTTTTTTTACTATATATGTACACGAATGATACCATACTTACCTGTTCCACTGGTCTCAGCCACTTCCCCCACATGCTACTGCTCTTCTTTTACCGGTTGGATACTCCTCTGGGTACATGAGAAATGGCTGAAAACGATCAGGTCACCTTCTCCTCCTAAATAAAACTCCAACATTCATTAGTACATGTATAGGTTACAGTCATATTTTTCATATTTTTATTATTTTCTATAGTTTGTATGCTGGCCGTAACTGCTTCCACATCTACATATGGCGGTGTACTTGCATTCTCTTTTTTTCTTCCTATTTGTTTATTGTTGCTACAAGTTCAAACAGTTCTTATATTTCCATTCTTGTCTTATATGACATTGGTTAAACATACCACCTGCAATACCTTAGGATCAAACTCACCAACCCCTCTTGCTGCCACAGGTTTAAACAATTTGTATGTCTGACCCTTTGTTTTCGGGATTTTATCAGACATATTCTTATCCTTAAGTTCTGCAATACCTCTGGTTCAAAGCTGCCCACTTTAGGGAATGGTACCCTATCTTTGTCAGTCATACGTACCCATTCAGACAAAAAGTCTTCCGTGTGTGAACCATATTTTCCACACATAAAAAACCTCGCTGACCCCTTGGGCCGCGTCTCTTCAACCTGAACCCTGGTTACAATACGTCCACCGCTTGTGCAATTGGATCCCATCACGGACTTTTTCCTTTTACGCAATCCCCAATGCACAATACGAAAAGACGGTGAAAGTTCTCAGAGTGCTTTCACCCACTCACGCCCACGTTGGCTAGTACTACCATACATTGTCGATAGCGATGGCAATGTACCCAACCTAGGGCCCTATCTCACCTATATTTACTGGAAGTTTTTAGGAATAACTTACCCTTTCCACTAGTAAAGTATCGGTTGTTGGAGATTTTCCTGAGAGAGACCAGCGAAAACTCCCTATGCACTTTATTATACACAAATCACGCTTGCGTATGCTCTATACAGCGCTAATGATGCCGCGATTTTACGCAAAAGCTCATAAAAAGGATATCACGTTGCGCTATGTATCGCACCCACAAACGCGCGGTCCAATCGCACAGTGTATAGGTACTTGTTACTTATCTGCCGTACGACCACGGGTCGTTGTACGAACTGGGACCCTCAGTCCGGAGCGTAATACCAAAAAAAACCTTTTTACTTCAATACTTCGCAATACAATGCACTATCACGCTCCTCTACAAATCACCTCACGATTTGCATATTAAACCTTATACTAACGTGAGTCAGCCTTCTCACACCACCAAGCCTCCACTCACTTGATGTACCAAACGACGGGATCCCGAATTCCGGGGTTCGAATTTCACTCACTCCTACATTCGCTCACTCAAGTACACTTTGTCTTTTCTGTACAGAAAATTATGATTAATTCAGATAAGCAGCTTTTCCCCCAGAGGCAATACAGTTTGAACAAGAAGTTGGAAACCGAGCAGTTTTGTGCTATTGTAGCATGGCTACTGTCCCACCTTTAAACTAAACACTATTGTGTAATTTGTACTTAGCGCCCGTATTCTTACGCACTTTGCATAAACACGCGATCGTGCATGTCTCTTACGCTGCGTGCGCAGTCCTGTACTTTGTCCGAGACACGTGTACAAAACCGTACGTCCGCAATAGCACAAATCCCACAACTTCTATAAATGTGAGCAATATTAACTGTAATCGCTCACTAAACACAACACACAGTTTCTTTCTGTATAAACCTTTACAACTAGACCAGACTGCGTTTGTGTCTTACACTTAACTCCTTAAATATTTATTTTTGTTTTAACTATATAGCAACAAATGTATCCGGTTTCACACAGATCTATAATGACTCTAGCAATAATCAATAATTTAAATTATATGATTCAGATTGGATAGCTATCTTGCAGAACATACACTGATATAAATATACACATAATTATAATATTATATATATGTACCATTCACTGGTCTCCTATGAGACTCATTTACCCATTCTGTGCTTCTAATTTGCATATCAACAGAGGTTCATATGGCTGTTCAAGAGGGTAGTGGGACAGGTTAATTAACATTTCAATGGCTATCCTAAACTATGTCAAAGTCAGAAAAATGTCTCAATGCACGTTGCCATATTTGCACCGCACACTGGTCCGCGCTGCGCGTGCGTGCGCTCTCCCGTGGATGCGCATACCCGCAATAACGTGCACTCGCAGGCGCGGTATGCGTATTTACGGTAGAGTTTATGTAGTCGTAGCGTGCGACTCATTCGTTACAAATGTTCACAATTAATGTAGTTTATAGATCATGGTCCCTTTGATAGATTCTGAAAGTTTGGTTAAAATACAATGTCCCAGAGCTGAGGAATCCCTCTTTATATCGTACGAAGGGCCTAACAGGAATCATACAGCAGTGTTTGGTACCCATCGGAAGAGTATTTAATTAGCAATATTCCGGTGTTGGTTTGGAGCGTATTAATCGCTCGTGCGAATAGTTATGGACATAAGAAGTTTATGTCCATTTCTATTAATTACACATACTCAGGTATGCGGCGGGAAACCCAGTTTCCCACCCACCTGAGCTGTTGGAAATCGTCACAGCCCACCTGTATGAATCACCCTATGACCTTTTGTTATGATGCAGGGCCGAATTCCTTCGGCCAATGGACAATGGGATTGTAGGACCAGGAGATTGCATTGTGTGTGGGGCATAAATAGGCAGGCCGACCACATCCAGCTCTCACTCTCTCATCAACGGTTATCTGCTGATAGCCGGGAGCTGGATATCGAGGCGCAGGCGATCATACCCTTTGTGCGTAAGTTTCTCTCCGTAATCATTGTCTTTCTGTGAGCCAATCTCTCTCTCTCTCTCTCCTCTTTTCTCTTATATCTCTCATAGTATTATAGCATTGTATTGTATTGCATTTAGGTCAGAGTAGTATTGTCTTTTTGTATTTTAGTTCTGTGGTTAGGAAGTCTCTGTTATATTGTAGTGTATCATTTGTACTGTTATCCCCTTTTACAAGTATATTAGATATAATACAGTCAATAGGCTTTGGAACCTAAACCAGCATCTGTGTATTTCCTATAGTGTTAAGTGTTCACTTGAGCGTCGGTGACGCTCAAGCAGCTTTGTAGTTAGTCAGGTTACACAAGGTTGCACTTACACCCTGTACTCACATTAAGGTATTCTTTGTATTTCATTGGTATAAGGTTTTAACATAAAGGTATAGTGTTGTGAGCGTCTGCATCGCTGGTGACCTCCTCGTGGTCTCGAGCGTAAGCTACGCCATAGCGAATCATTACCCTAGACATAACCAATAACGTGTCCTGTGATCGCTGGGCCGTGAGCGAACGTGACGCTTGAGCGTCTCGCCTACGGCTGAGCGATCGTTACGCAACTAGCGTACCATTACGGTACTTCTTAAGTAAACAGCGTACAGTGTTCTTAGCTTCATAAAGGGTTGTTTATACGACAAGGGAATTTAGCATTGTCAATTGGGGACTCGTCCTATCCTTCTCATATCTGCACTAGGTAGATCAGCAGACATTATCCCTCCAGCAAAGGGTGGGAGGTTGTCTCACAGTGCTGACGGGATAAGCGTCTGCTTCGCTTAGATAAAGAGTGCTGAAGGAATCCGGGAACCGGAAGTAAGAACAAAACGCTTGTGTCTTTTTAAAACTGTTTATTTTTCTTTTGTCTTGCGTACGCATACATACCTGCATTTCTTTTCACTTGTGTATTTCATTTCTCGTATATCACTATTCCTGTTTGCCAAATTTTATAGTTGATAGAAAGTGCTAAAAAGAGATTTGCTGTTATTTCATAGTAGAGGTAATAGTTAAAGTATAGAACAACACACGGTTTGTCTGAGATACAAGGCAGTCAGTGTGGATTGCGGTAGATGATCAGGGATCATTTACATTGATAAAAATATATTGTGTTACGGTGGATCCTTTGCATTGCGTACACGTGTCGCTAACAAAGACTAGCGTACGCAATCCAAAAGGCAGACGCACGCAGCGTACATTACGCAACGTAGCGTCCGGTTACGCTCACGTAGCTCAAGTCACGAAAAAAGTTGAATTAGCGCAAAGCGATAATTAGCGCAAGGCGATAAGTAACGCACAGCGGTAGATAACGCGAAGCGGTAAATAACGCAAATCTATTTTTGGAAAATCGGAAATTTAGTTTAACAGATCCTGCTCCTAATTGGTAACACTGTTGGCCTAAAGACAAATTTCTGCGCAGAAATAGATATAGAAACAAAAGTGTACATGTGTTGAGTGAGTGTGTTTTGTATACAAAAGTTTATATAACTTTAAGGTGGAACCAAAAGGAAAGCCGGGTACTCGTCATGGGACATACGTGTAAGTGACATATACGGTGGCTAGGGAGGCATCCCTGGTTAAATAATATTTGAGCATTAGAGTATAGCGGACCATACCAGGAGGTCATAACAAGACCAGGAGGTCATAAGGTAACAAGACCAGGAGGTCATAACAGACCAGGAGGTCATAAGGTAAGAAAGAGGTCCGCTATAAAAGTCCAGTGGCACAACGCCTGGGGTGTTGGTGCAGAACCCATATAGGCCATACAAGCTCTGGCTGAAGGAATCGCAGCCGGAAACATAGATTCCATTGATCTTTCAGTACATGACAAGTAGTGCTCGTGTACTGAACGATTGGACCGCACGTAATTGTGTGCAGTAGTTAGTAATCTGACCTAATACCATTAGAGTAAAGTGGTCACAAACGCTATTTGTACATTCTGACGTGATTTGTGTAATTTTTTATTTTTGGAAGGGAAGTTCGCTGGTCACTCGGGAACTATCCAACAACCGATACTTACTGGGGACTGGTAGGTCCAGCACGCCCCAGTAAATAAAGGTTCACAGGGGCCCTAAGTTGGGTACAGCAGCTCTGGCTACAGTGATTGCAGCACAGGCCAACGTGGGCGAGAAGTAAGTGGGGTACTTGATAAACCACCACCGCCGGCCTGCCCAAGGACATCTTGGTTTGTTTGTAAGGGTTCGCTGAAAGCCTTGATATTCAAGGAGGAATAGGCAACGCCTGCAGATTATGGGGGCCATTTGTTCAGGTAGGGGGCGATCAACCTCGGTTCGGGTTGATTCAGAGAACCGATCCATCGGGTCGGCACGATATGTGATGTGTAAGAAATATGGAAATCACGCTGAAGTTTTATGTGATGAATGGGAGAGAATGACTGTACAAGACAGGGACAAATTCCCAAGAATAGGTAGCTTCAGTCCAGTAGTGTTACAAAATTTAAGGAGGAGGATAAGTCTCGTTGAACCAACGAAGAGACAAAATAAACATTATGAATATTTACAGTTATGGCAACAGGAAAGTGAATTACAAAAAGAGTCTATTGACTTTTCTGACTCTTATCTTGAGGGGAGAGACATGGCAGCAGGAGAGGAGTTGATTGCGGAGAGAAAAGCACAAAAGTGGAACAATAAAAACGCTCTTAGCAACTGTAATATAGATTATAAGGATAAGTGTAATAAATGTAACCATGATTATTGTAATACTGTTGAATGTACAACTATTAACCTGTGCAAGCTGCACCCCATGTCAAACCTCCCTCAGGAATACAAACAAGAAAGTGAGCCCAGAACGATGTCGGCACCTCTTCCAGAAGCCATCCTACAAGACATCCAGGTGGACACGACCAAATTGGTAAAGGCAATAATCGAACCCCCTAACAGAGGGTCAGGTGAGGTCGTGTCCACAGGTACGTACAATGTTTCATATCACGCACAAACAAATGTACCCCATATTGTAAGACCAACACAAGATGATGTAGCTGAGCTCGATCTGGCCAGGGTGATCTCAGTCCCCAATGGGAAGACTGACGATCAGGGAATCATTCCCGTCAAGGACAGTGCAATGCGCTGTCTCTTGTCCCGGACCGAATTGAGATCAATTATGTCCGAATTTCCTGATCCTGGGAAAAATCTAGCCAAATGCCAAAGGTTTATTAAAGAACTAGGAAACGCCACAGAACCCACCAACAAAGAGTGGCGGACAGTGCTGAGGGCATGTTTGCCCTCCAGGGTTGACCCTGAAAAATTCATTGCTGATTGTAAATTAAACACGGAGGTACCCTGTATGGAGGAACACAATCAGGAATGTATTAGGCAAATTAACCGACAGTTAGGAATATATTTCCCAACCACTGTCAAGTGGAATGAAATTTTCTCCATAAGGCAAAACGAAAAGGAAAATGTTTCTAATTATTTCAATCGAGCACTGCAAATAATGGCTAGGAACACTGGGATCGCAGACATCAAGACAAATGCACAACATAAAGGAATAGCGGTTAAGGTATTAATGAATGGTTTAAAGGATGAATTAAAAACAAGGGTACAGACCACCAACCCAAACTGGAGAGATATCTCGGTGGCCGCACTAAGAGAGGCCGTCATTAATCATGACCAGAATATCACCAGGTACAGAGAGTCACAAAGAGATAAGTTAATGGCAGCAAATATACAGGCCCAAACCACAAGACCACCCCAACAAAAGCCCCACACCCCTGCGAGAAACCCAGATATGGTAGTCTGTTACCATTGTCATAAAAAGGGACACATTGCAAGAGATTGTAGATCAAGAGAAAGACAACGACATAATCATGGTATCCAAAGAATCAGGGAAGTACAGGGGAAACGATTGATGATGATGAGCATCCGAGCGTTTGAGGAGGCATCAAATCAACCAAAACCTCAGGTCATTGACACGTGGAGGGAGCCCAGGATTTGTTACCATTGTAGGAGAGAAGGGCATTATGCCAGCAACTGTAATAACACACATAAAGTTAGACCCCCTAGACCAAGAAATGAGCAAAATTACAATACACACCATTATAATCAAGGATCACATAGGCAGGAAAGGTGATTATTAGGAATGGAGGCAAGCCTGAAGTAACGGTTAATGAAATGGGAGGTCATTCACTAAAGACACAGGAATGACCAGGTGAAAAGTTGTAAATGTATTTGTGAAAAATGTTTTTCTCTCCCTCTCTCTATCCCCATCTCTGACTAGTAGTGGTAAGAATTCACACATTGCATATCCACTTGGTCCTTGCAGAAGTCTACCAAACCCCAGCATGACCTCCGCCACAATGTATTTCTGGCCAGATACAGACAGTGGAATAATGCAAGTGCTGGTGGGGAGGGACTGCTCAAGGAAACCATTAGACACGTAGATACGACAGCCTAATAGTCTGACAATGTTTTCTTAATGTTGACAACGTTTAAAAATGCTTTGTTTCTCTTCTCTTATTGGTGGTTATTGTCGGGTTATGTAATGTATATATGCACATGAATTGTTCTCTATCTCTTTTGTTTTTTATTTTCTCTCTCTCCTCACTCATGTTTCCATGATTTAAAGATGGTATGTCACCCCTAAGTGTTAACCAATGGTAATGCCAGATTTTTGCTCCACACAGAAAGATCGCTAGTTAGGAAGAAAGATTACATCACCAGAAGGTTCATTCGGAAGACTGAAGAGACAGCACCTTTTGAGAGGACAGCAGAACAAAAAGAACAACAAAACGAGAGAACTTATTATCGTAACGAGTTCTCTCCCCCTCAAACTGATTTTCTTATACCCCCTTTACAAATTTCTTCTTTTCTCCTCCTGTAAGATGGACTTGCCCCAAGAGACTGTGACATGGATTTTCCCGTTAACCATGATGTTGACCAGAGCAGTCTGTTTCGGTGAGAGTACCAGTGAGGTCGAGAAAGGATCCAGAAAGGTCCTGATGACTGAGACGGAGGTGTAAATTTCCAATAGCAACCCAATCACCAAGCAAAGGCGAGTACCGGGCACGATCTAACAACCATGTTATTTGTAAACAACTGTGAAGGAATGTTAGTTCAAAAAAGAAAGTTGTATCTGTAGGCTCTGTAACAAAGAAATGCCAATCCAGTTTTAATATCCATATGGACCGGCATCCATTGAGTGACTATCACTCTCTAGTGGGTAACGTGTTAAACCAAACAGATTGTTGGGTATGCTCTCAAGTACCTCAGGGTCACAGCAAATCAGGGCTAGTACCATTTCCTTTAACGTTAGGGGAGGTACTTGAGCTAAGTGGTGGGAGACCGGTGGACCGGAGGTTTAACATCTCCAGCCCTCCTAGTTTGAAGCTCCACCAATACCATGTGGATAGGTCCCTCATATGTTTTAACATCTCCAATCCCAGAAAACCGGGAAATTGGGAAGTGTCATGGAGCAACCTTACCATGACCTTTTCACACAGAGCAGATAGAATGCCTACAGATACAGAGCTGGTACGCCACATAGCCAGTAGAGGAAAATCTTTTCGGTATCGATATACCTTAGGAAATAGGATTACTAGAGTTGGAGAGGTATCACCAGGATACTGTGCACATGTCATACAAACTGATACGTGCATTAGGCAGATGGAAGAATTAGGGTCAGGAGATTTCACCTGGAAGGTTTGTGACATGGTCATGTCCTTCTCCGTCCCTTATGTTCTCCCCGATGACGCATATTTCATATGCGGGAGAAAGGCGTACAAGTGGCTTGCCCCAAACTCTGAAGGATTGTGTTATATTGGAAAAGTATTGCCTGAAGTGATGACTGTTACACATGACAAAATGAAGGACATACACCGTGGTGCCCAAGCTCCTTATACTCACACTCATTACGAGCACCGAGTTAAAAGACAACTGTCAGAAAGGTTAGAGCATCCGGCCTCTGATCTTATCCATGAATCCACCGGGATTCAGGTTCTGGTAGCGTTAGATTTCACTCGTACCGCTCGGGGAGTGATGAATTATAGATACACTTCCGCACTCGCCAATTTGTTAGATAATATCACTGAAATGTATGATGACACGTTTAGATACACTGGAAGAGAACTTCAAGCTTATAAAACAGAACTAGTTCAGCATAGGATGGTTCTTAATTATCTTACAGCAGTAACAGGCGGATATTGTGTTACATTGGCAACACAGTACGGCATAAAGTGTTGCACGTATATCACAAATAGCACCGAGGATCCGGTAGAGGTCATAGACCAAAAGATGGACGATATTCTCCAATTGAAGTGGGAATTTCGTCGAAAACACAATCTCACCCTTGCTGCTGTAGGTAATGAGCTGACTGGTTGGGTGTCATGGTTGAACCCGCGAAATTGGTTCTCCGGTTTAGGAGATTGGGCTCAAGGAGTCATAATGGATGTTGGAAAGTTTCTACTATGTATCTTGGGTGTCGTTATATCGATTGGATTGATATTTAGATGCGGGCAGGCTTTAATGAGGTGCAAACAAAGTACAAAAGTGATGAGCTTGAGGAGTGAGGAAACTGTAATTAACCTGGATTTGATTTATGACCCAATGATAGAAACCAGAATGTGATGAAAATGCGATTATACGGTCCGTTTCTTTCACCTGTTTTTCTGCTTTTCTCCAAGATACAAAGACCCCCTTGGACGAGGAAGCTGACGAGACGAGATGTATACAGACAACGGGTTGACCAAAGAAGAAGATTTGACAACTTTAAATATGGACACTTGATGAACTTTGCCATGGATCCCCAGTTTCCCTAGTATTTTTAAACTCACGCTAGCCCACCATTTTTGTAAATCTGATGGCACTGACAAAGCTTGTTGCTCATGCCTAAGGAGCAAAACAGCGCAAAGAAGACGACTCTCAACAGATACCGAACACAACTTCAACAACAGATGTACATTTCCCTGACATAGAATATCATTGCATTTTTCGTAAGTGTTCTTTATCTTCATCTCTACAACCCTCAGGTAATGACACACATAGACGATAGGGAATACAGACACAGATATCAGCAACCACATACCTCCCCCACTCATGTATCATCAACTAAAATGTGCTCCCCATTTTGTTCAAAATCCGAAAAGAGCTCGGTAAAGTTTGACAGCCCATCCACAGACCTGTACCACAGGATAAGAAGGAATTCAAATGTATACTTCGCAATACCTCGAAGCTTGATTTACCACACGTACGGCACGATGATACATGACCCCCCAAACATGGACTCATACACACATGCTTCTACTTTCTCACTAGGTCATACCCTTTTCACACCTACTCCTCTCTTCTCCCCTACCCAACCATGGAAATCAATTAACCCCTGACTTACATTTTTCTCCTTAAATGTTTTGTGGCAGTTATTATTGACTGCCAAAGGGTGGACTGTCAAAGTCAGAAAAATGTCTCAATGCACGTTGCCATATTTGCACCGCACACTGGTCCGCGCTGCGCGTGCGTGCGCTCTCCCGTGGATGCGCATACCCGCAATAACGTGCACTCGCAGGCGCGGTATGCGTATTTACGGTAGAGTTTATGTAGTCGTAGCGTGCGACTCATTCGTTACAAATGTTCACAATTAATGTAGTTTATAGATCATGGTCCCTTTGATAGATTCTGAAAGTTTGGTTAAAATACAATGTCCCAGAGCTGAGGAATCCCTCTTTATATCGTACGAAGGGCCTAACAGGAATCATACAGCAGTGTTTGGTACCCATCGGAAGAGTATTTAATTAGCAATATTCCGGTGTTGGTTTGGAGCGTATTAATCGCTCGTGCGAATAGTTATGGACATAAGAAGTTTATGTCCATTTCTATTAATTACACATACTCAGGTATGCGGCGGGAAACCCAGTTTCCCACCCACCTGAGCTGTTGGAAATCGTCACAGCCCACCTGTATGAATCACCCTATGACCTTTTGTTATGATGCAGGGCCGAATTCCTTCGGCCAATGGACAATGGGATTGTAGGACCAGGAGATTGCATTGTGTGTGGGGCATAAATAGGCAGGCCGACCACATCCAGCTCTCACTCTCTCATCAACGGTTATCTGCTGATAGCCGGGAGCAGGATATCGAGGCGCAGGCGATCATACCCTTTGTGCGTAAGTTTCTCTCCGTAATCATTGTCTTTCTGTGAGCCAATCTCTCTCTCTCTCTCTATCTCTCTCTCTCCTCTTTTCTCTTATATCTCTCATAGTATTATAGCATTGTATTGTATTGCATTTAGGTCAGAGTAGTATTGTCTTTTTGTATTTTAGTTCTGTGGTTAGGAAGTCTCTGTTATATTGTAGTGTATCATTTGTACTGTTATCCCCTTTTACAAGTATATTAGATATAATACAGTCAATAGGCTTTGGAACCTAAACCAGCATCTGTGTATTTCCTATAGTGTTAAGTGTTCACTTGAGCGTCGGTGACGCTCAAGCAGCTTTGTAGTTAGTCAGGTTACACAAGGTTGCACTTACACCCTGTACTCACATTAAGGTATTCTTTGTATTTCATTGGTATAAGGTTTTAACATAAAGGTATAGTGTTGTGAGCGTCTGCATCGCTGGTGACCTCCTCGTGGTCTCGAGCGTAAGCTACGCCATAGCGAATCATTACCCTAGACATAACCAATAACGTGTCCTGTGATCGCTGGGCCGTGAGCGAACGTGACGCTTGAGCGTCTCGCCTACGGCTGAGCGATCGTTACGCAACTAGCGTACCATTACGGTACTTCTTAAGTAAACAGCGTACAGTGTTCTTAGCTTCATAAAGGGTTGTTTATACGACAAGGGAATTTAGCATTGTCAACTAGCAAGCAGAGTTAACTGAATCCTAGAGGTAAAAGAAAAAAATACTTTTTTATATTTGTGTGTAATTCTTACACTAAGTATTCATCTATTAACTCTCACTAGGCCCAGCTGAAACTATTTGTAATTGACTATGGCATGGGTCAAGTAAATGCATTGGTAACTCATAAATGGTGTTTGATGTGACCAAGGAGAGCTGATTATTCTGAGCAGTGAAAATCAGCCATTTAGAAAATGACCTTCCCAAAATGGCCGCTGCTCCTCCCCCTTCCACATCCATGAGGGTCACACAAAATGGTGGACAGGCCATGTGGTTAGTCCAAAATGGAGGACAGACCATGTGGCTTCCTTTGTCACAAAGAAATCACACATCATAAAAGCACCAGACATTATTTTAGGCCTGAGTTAAAAATAAAAACTATATCAAGGCTATGCAGCAACTTTTAAATATACTTTTAAACCTACTTAAACAGATAAACAATCCAATCTGAATCAAACACATTATGACTTATTTGAACCTTGTTTTGCAACAATAAAAATACATCTTAAATATTATGAGAAACGCATTGTCCCTTGAATTTCATATCAGCGTCTTACTAATAACACAACAATACACATGGATATGATGATTTTCTCAGCTTTAGGATGCGTCCATCACAAGCTGATCGACCACAGCATCGCGTTTATAATGTACAGTGCATCATTAAGAACGTGATATCGCGGACCAGCCCCCATCTAAGAATGCCAAATTGATTTCTCACAAATATTTAAAATGCCCGCTCTAATATATATTGTAAATGCCTGCATCTCTTATTACCATATCCCATGAATGTGCGCTATACATCGCAAAACACTGCATCCCATAAGAGAAAACAATACACCCACACATTATCTGAGTTCCAAAGCTCATTGATGTATATATTTGTTATTAAAAGGATATGTATTCAATATATATTACAAAGTACAGTATACCTATAGTTACATGATTACAACTCACACAGTAAGCAGTTAATACATAAAGTTACATACAGTTACATGCCAGCATACAATACCATTATTCTGTTTTTATTGGGGTATTTTTTTAGTAGTAGTACTACAGGTACCAGCGGGCCCGGTTTTCCTTCGCATGCTGGTACTTGTGGTTCTCCAAGTACCAGCTTGCGGGGGAGGCTTGCTGGGACTTGTAGTACTGCTACTAAAAACAATATTCAACACTTATCAAAAAGGCTATCAGCCCCCCCATCCGCCGCCCTTGGATGGGGGGACAGCCTCGGGCTTCACCCCTGGCCCTTGGGTGGCTGGAGGGGGGGGACCCCTTGATTGAAGGGGTCCCCACTCCTCCATGGTACCCCGGCCAGGGGTGACTAGTTGGGTATGTAATGCCAGGGCCGCAGGGACCTATATAAAAGTGTCCCCCAGCTGTGGCATTATGTACCTGGCTAGTGGAGCCCGGTGCTGGTTTTAAAAATATGGGGGACCCCTACGCTTTTTGTCCCCCGTATTTTTGGAACCAGGACCAGGCGCAGAGCCCGGTGCTGGTTGATTAAATATGGGGGAACCCCTGTCACTTTTCCCCCCATATTTTTTCAACCAGGACCGGCTCAAAGAGCCCGAGGCTGGTTTTGCTTAGGAAAGGGGGACACCACGCTTTTTTTTTAATACATTTTCACAAAGTTTTACTTTTTACGAAAGGTGCACAATGAAGCCCAGCACGGATCGCACAGATCCGGCCGAGATTCATTGTGTTAAAGTCGGCAGTGTTTTACAATTCACTCCCGTAAAACACTGCCAAAAAATACGAATGACATCGAAATCGGTAAATACGAAAATGCAGAATACGACAGCTTAGTAAATTAGTCGTAATAAATTCAAAAAGTTGCAAATTTACACTTTCGATGTCATTCGTGTTTGAACTTTAACCTCATTCGGGAAAATACGAATTTTAGTAAATATACCCCTCTCTCTGTAAAGTAATGCTGGGACTCCATCTTCCTCTGAGTCCAAAACAGGAACTACCTTCCTGTGTGATCAGCAAAATGTGTTATCTAGTTTGGGGGAGGGGACTCTCTCTCATTCATGATGAGTCACTGGTTTCTTTGTATATGCTGAACAGGTTCAGCCTTGGGGACGTCCAAAGGGGCTGGCCTGAGTTTCCTGTCCACCACCTGTTTGGAATATCTATTGTTCTAATAAAAGTGATTTTAGCTTTTATACATTTAATCATAATTATCCGCTGCAATGTCCCACAACTTCACAACAAGCATCAAATGAATCTACACATCAATCTGGTTGCCTCAATAGTAAACATGACAGGGTTATCTTGTTTCGTTCAAATAATACACATTCATGACATTAATTCATTAGATAATTTTAAATCATCATGATGTCTGGTGCTTGATAATATTATAATTATGTACTGTATGAAATAAGTGTCGAATCCATCTCTGTGGCATGTCCGTGTAAATGCGTGTGTTACCATGAATTGCTGTGGTCACTGCGCGTATTTGCAAGTATAGCAACTTATATGTGTGTAGTTTGTATGTTCTCTTTATGTAATTTTATTTTGACTTCGACAGGGCCTCCACACCACACTACATCCGGCACCACCTGAGCCTCCACACCACACTACATCCAGCACCTCCTGGGCCTCCACCACACTACATCCGGCACCACCTGGGCCTCCACACCACACTACATCCGGCACCGCCTGAGCCTCCACACCACACTACATCCAGCACCGCCTGGGCCTCCACACCACACTACATCCGGCACCGCCTGGGCCTCCACACCACACTACATCCGGCACCGCCTGGGCCTCCACACCACACTACATGCGGCACCGCCTGGGCCTCCACACCACACTACATCCGGCACCGCCTGGGCATCCACACCACACTACATCCGGCACCGCCTGTGCCTCCACACCACACTACATCCTGCACCGCCTGGACCTCCACACCACACTACATCCGACACCGCCTGGGCCTCCACACCACACTACATCCGGCACCGCCTGGGCCTCCACACCACACTACATCCGGCACCGCCTGGGCCTCCACACCACACTACATCCGGCACCGCCTGGGCCTCCACACCATACTACATACGGCACTGCCTGGGCCTATAATGGCCATTTCCCATTCCCATCTGTTTGCTTCCTTGCTTCCAGGAAATATCACCTTGATTAGTGCGTCCGACCGTCTTCTCAGGATGAGCACCAGATTGGATGTGCGTTGGCTGCGAATATGGCAGATGAACACTGAATTGAGCCTTCGCCATAGACAAATAATACATTACAGCCTTCTCCTGAGCCTTCAGTCACTTCTCTGGCACTGTGATTGGCCATTGGCTTGTCAGCTGATGTACGTCCACTTACAGTGCCCACCCGGAGTTGATGGCGTTGTTGAAGAAGGTACTGTAGGTAGGGGATGCTATCACTGGGGTCAGGACTGTTCGGGTTACATGCCGGTACAGGCCGAGCAACCGCCGCGGATACAAAATGTAGGTGTGGTATTCATGTGACCGGCGGTCAGGAGACTGACGGTCACATGACCTCCCCAACATCCCGCCCCCTCACTATCCCGACGGTCGGCATGCCGAACAACAGGGACTATTCCGACTTGTGGGTGTCGCAGGTCACCACCAAGCTTGCTGCAGTCGCTTCCCCCCCTGCCAGGATCCTGGCGTTGGTATGCTGACCGTCGGTAAGCCACACCACACCCAAAATGTAGGAATCACCAGACCCATTCTGGTAAAAAGTCCCTGAGAAGTCGCATTGCTCGCTCTACCAGTGACCCCCCATACCCCCTCCTGTCTGTACACCGGTTGGTAACAAAGCAGTAACAGGAAAGAATCTACCAGTGACTCGCCATGCCCCCTACTGTCTGAACACCGGTTGGTAACAATGCAGTTACATGGAAGAATCTACCAGTGACCCGCCATGCCTCCTCCTGTCTGAACACCGGTTGGTAACAAAGCAGTAACAGGAAAGAATCTACCAGTGACTCGCCATGCCCCCTACAGTCTGAACACCGGTTGGTAACAATGCAGTTACATGGAAGAATCTACCAGTGACCCGCCATGCCCCCTACTGTCTGAACACCGGTTGGTAACAATGCAGTTACATGGAAGAATCTACCAGTGACCCGCCATGCCCCCTACTGTCTAAACACCGGTTGGTAACAATGCAATTACAGGGAAGAATCTACCAGTGACCCGCCATGCCTCCTCCTGTCTGAACACCGGTTGGTAACAATGCAGTTACAGGGAAGAATCTACCAGTGACTCGCCATGCCCCCTACTGTCTGAACACCGGTTGGTAACAATACAGTTACAGGGAAGAATCTACCAGTGACCCCCCCATGCCCCCTCCTGTCTGAACACCGGTTGGTAACAATGCAATTACAGGGAAGAATCTACCAGTGACCCGCCATGCCTCCTCCTGTCTGAACACCGGTTGGTAACAATGCAGTTACAGGGAAGAATCTACCAGTGACCCGCCATGCCCCCTCCTGTCTGTACACTGGTCTGTAACAATGCCGTTACAGGGAAGAATCTACCAGTGACCCCCCATGCCCCCTCCTGTCTGAACACCGTTTGGTAACAATGCAGTTACAGGGAAGAATCTACCAGTGACCCGCCATGCCTCCTCCTGTCTGAACACCGTTTGGTAACAATGCAGTTACAGTGAAGAATCTACCAGTGACCCGCCATGCCTCCTCCTGTCTGAACACCGGTTGGTAACAAAGCAGTAACAGGAAAGAATCTACCAGTGACTTGCCATGCCCCTACTGTCTGAACACCGGTTGGTAACAATGCAGTAACACGGAAGAATCTACTAGTGACCCGCCATGCCCCTTCCTGTCTGTACACCGGTTGGTAACAATGCAGTTACAGGGAAGAATCTACCAGTGACCCGCCATGCCTCCTCCTGTCTGAACACCGGTTGGTAACAAAGCAGTAACAGGAAAGAATCTACCAGTGACCCGCCATGCCCCCTACTGTCTGAACACCGGTTGGTAACAATGCAGTTACATGGAAGAATCTACCAGTGACCCGCCATGCCTCCTCCTGTCTGAACACCGGTTGGTAACAATGCAGTTACAGGGAAGAATCTACCAGTGACCCGCCATGCCTCCTCCTGTCTGAACACCGGTTGGTAACAATGCAGTTACAGGGAAGAATCTACCAGTGACCCGCCATGCCCCCTACTGTCTGATCACCGGTTGGTAACAATGCAGTTACAGGGAATTTCTGCTTCCAGTAGGTTGTGAGAAGTTTTCCTCCAGCAATGTTTCGGTTTCTCTAAGTTTTAGTTACAAGGAGTAACAGGCAGATGTCTCTATGCACAGCCAGCACTCAGTGGCCAATAAACCAGCAGGGGGCAGTCACGCATTGGACGGCTGCACTCCCATCAGCAGCCAAGCCAGTAGCCTAAGTGACATGTTCACAATACACAAGCCTTGCGGCTACAATGTTGTATCTGTCATCACTGCCAAATCCAGCGGCTGCCAGGCAAATCCACCGTCCTCGCTCCTGTTACAGGGGTACTGCCGCCAACCCGGGATAATTATTTACTCCTCAAACAAATCACATTTATAATTGAGAGGAATTATTTGGGCTTTTTGGTCCCTCGAAAAATCTGTTGTAAAGAAAGAAAACAAAACAAAAAATAACAAAATAAGGAAAAGCCGCAGAACAGACATAATAAGCCGTGTGCGGACGTTAGACGCGGAATATATAGTTCTCTTTATACACTACACGGCGTGGATTTCACATACAAAAGAACCTCATTCACTGAACACGTGTAACGCACAGGAGCGCTATTCACTGAACACGTGTAACGCACAGGAGCGTCATTCGCTGAACACGTGTAACGCACAGGAGTGTCATTTGCTGAATACGAGTAACGCACAGGAGCGTCATTTGCTGAATACGTGTAACGCACAGGAGCGTCATTTGCTGAACACGTGTAACGCACAGGAGCGTCATTTGCTGAACACGTGTAACGCACAGGAGCGTCATTCACTGAACACGTGTAACGCACAGGAGCGTCATTTGCTGAATACGAGTAACGCACAGGAGCGTCATTTGCTGAATACGAGTAACACACAGGAGCGTCATTTGCTGAATACGTGCAACGCACAGGAGCGTCATTTGCTGAATACGTGTAACGCACAGGAGCGTCATTTGCTGAATACGTGTAACGCACAGGAGCGTCAATTGCTGAATACGTGTAACGCACAGGAGCGTCATTTGCTGAATACGTGTAACGCACAGGAGCGTCATTTGCTGTATACGTGTAACGCACAGGAGCGTCATTTGCTGAATGCGGGTAACACACAGGAGCGTCATTTGCTGAATACGTGTAACGCACAGGAGCGTCATTTGCTGAATACGTGTAACGCACAGGAGCGTCATTTGCTGTATACGTGTAACGCACAGGAGCGTCATTTGCTGAATACGTGTAACGCACAGGAGCGTCATTTGCAGAACACGTGTAACGCACAAGAGCGTCATTTGCAGAACACGTTTAACGCACAAGAGCGTCATTTGCAGAACACGTGTAACGCACAGGAGCGTCATTTGCTGAATACGTGTAACGCACAGGAGCGTCATTTGCTGAATACGTGTAACGCACAGCAGCGTCATTTGCTGAATACGTGTAACGCACAGGAGCGTCATTTGCTGAATACGAGTAACGCACAGGAGTGCCATTTGCTGAATACGTGTAACGCACAGGAGCGTCATTTGCTGAATACGTGTAACGCACAGCAGCGTCATTTGCTGAATACGTGTAACGCACAGGAGCGTCATTTGCTGAATACGTGTAACGCACAGGAGCATCATTTGCTGAATACGTGTAACACATAGGAGCGTCATTTGCTGAATACGTGTAACGCACAGGAGCGTCATTTGCTGAATACGTGTAATGCACAGGAGCGTCATTTGCTGAATACGTGTAACGCACAGGAGCGTCATTTGCTGAATACGTGTAACGCACAGGAGCGTCATTTGCTGAATACGTGTAACGTACAGGAGCGTCATTTGCTGAATACGTGTAACATAGTATCTGAGGTTGAAAAAAGACAATTGTCCATCGAGTTCAACCTGTTTGTGGTCTCCTATGCATGATGATTTGACTAAAATTTCTAACTGATGCTGCTGTCAGCCGTTACATTTTATCCCTATTTATAGTAACTATAATGCATGACTATGCACCATACCCCTGGATATCCTTATCCTTTAGGAATTTATCTAACCCATTCTTAAAGGTGTTGACAGATTCCGCCATTACAACTCCCTCGGGCAGGGAATTCCAAACATGTATTGTCCTTACCGTGAAAAAGCCTTTACGCCGTATTGTGCGGAATCTCCTCTCCTCTAACCTGAGCGAGTGTCCACGAGTCCTCTGTGTTGATCTAACCAAAAACAGGTCCCGCGCAAGCTCTATGTATTGTCCCCTTATATATTTGTAGATGTTGATCATATCCCCTCTTAGTCTCCGCTTTTCCAATGTAAACATGCCTAGTCTTTCAAGCCTTTCCTTGTATTCCATCGTCTCCATGCCCTTAATTAGTTTGGTCGCCCTCCTCTGTACCTTTTCAAGCTCCAGGATATCCTTTTTGTAGTACGGTGCCCAGAATTGTACACAGTATTCAAGGTGTGGCCTCACTAGTGATTTATGTAACGGGAGTATAATACTCTCGTCCCTAGCATCAATACCCTGTTTTATGCATGCTAATATCTTATTAGCCTTCTTTGCTGTAGTCCTACTTTGGGTACTACTGCTTAGCTTGCTATCTATGAGGACACCTAAGTCCTTTTCCAGTACAGAATCCCCTAATTTTACCCCATTTAGTAGGTAGGTGTAATTTATGTTCTTATTACCACAGTGCATTACCTTACACTTGTCTGTGTTGAAGCGCATTCTCCATTTGGCTGCCCATGCTTCTAATTTAACTAAGTCGTTCTGAAGAGACTCGGCATCCTCCTCTGTATTTATAGCCTTACACAATTTGGTATCATCTGCAAAAATTGACACCATGCTCTCTAGACCTTCTGTTAGGTCGTTAATGAAAATATTGAACAATAGCGGTCCTAATACTGAGCCTTGCGGCACACCACTTAGCACTTCAGTCCAAGTTGAAAAATATCCATTAACCACAACGCGCTGCTTCCTATTATCTAACCAGTTTTTGACCCAAGTGCATATTGTGCTTCCTAGCCCTGATTCTTGTAGCTTGTAGATAAGTCTCATGTGTGGTACAGTATCGAACGTTTTGGCAAAGTCTAAAAAGATTACATCCACGTCTTTACCCTGATCTAGGTTTGCGCTTACTGTTTCATAAAAGCCAAGTAAGTTGGTTTGACAGGATCTGTCCTTCATAAACCCATGTTGATTCCTTTTAATGACCTTATTGGTTTCAAGGAACTTCTGAATACTATCTCTTAGAATACCTTCCAATACTTTCCCCACTATAGATGTAAGACTAACTGGTCTATAATTACCTGGTTCAGCTTTACTTCCCTTTTTGAATATAGGCACTACTTCCGCTATACGCCAGTCTTTGGGAACCATACCTGATATAACTGAATCCTTAAAGATCAAAGATAGCGGTTTTGCCAGTTCAGAGTGAAGCTCCATTAGAACCCTTGGATGAATATACCATCGGGCCCTGGTGATTTATTAATCTTTAAATGTTTTAATCGGTCACAGACTACTTCCTCGCTTAAATAAGTACCTATCAGTGTGATATTCTCATTATTGAGATTGTGCGTTAGTCCCTGAATTGGGTCCTCACGAGTGAATACTGTTGAAAAAAACTAATTTAGTGTGTCCGCTATGTCATTATCATTTTTGCTTAAGACTCCCAACTTGTCTTTTAAAGGGCCTATACTCTCCTTCTTTAATCTCTTGCTATTAATGTATTTAAAGAATTTTTTGGGATTCGCTTTGCTTTCCTTTGCTACTAGTTTTTCAGTTTCTACATTCAGCAAATGACGCACAGGAGCGTCATTTGCTGAATACGTGTAACGCACAGAAGCGTCATTTGCTGAATACGTGTAACGCACAAGAGCGTCATTTGCTGAATACGTGTAACACACAGGAGCGTCATTTGCAGAACACGTGTAACGCACAGAAGCGTCATTTGCAGAACACGTGTAACGCACAGGAGCGTCATTTGCAGAACACGTGTAACGCACAAGAGCGTCATTTGCAGAACACATGTAACGCACAGGAGCGTCATTTGCTGAATACGTGTAACGCACAGAAGCGGCATTTGCTGAATACGTGTAACGCACAGGAACATCATTTGCTGAATACGCATAATGCACATGAGCGTCAATTGCTAAATACGCATAACGCACAAGAGCGTCATTTGCTGAATACGTGTAACGCACAAGAGCGTCATTTGCTGAATACGTGTAACGCACAGGAGCGTCATTTGCAGAACACGTGTAACGCACAGGAGCGTCATCTGCAGAACACGTGTAACGCACAGGAGCGTCATTTGCAGAACACGTGTAACGCACAAGAGCGTCATTTGCAGAACACGTGTAACGCACAGGAGCGTCATTTGCTGAATACGTGTAACGCACAGAAGCGGCATTTGCTGAATATGTGTAACGCACAGGAACATCATTTGCTGAATACGCATAATGCACAGGAGCATCAATTGCTGAATACGCGTAGCGCACAGGAGCGTCATTTGCTGAATACGGGTAACGCACAGGAGCGTCATTTGCTGAATACGTGTAACGCACAGGAGCGTCATTTGCTGAATACGTGTAACGCACAGGAGCGTCATTTGCTGTATACGTGTAACGCACAGGAGCGTCATATGCAGAACACGTGTAACGCACAGGAGCGTCATTTGCTGAATACGTGTAACGCACAGGAGCGTCATTTGCTGAATACGTGTAACGCACAGGAGCGTCATTTGTTGAATACGTGTAACGCACAGGAGCGTCATTTGCTGAATACGTGTAACGCACAGGAGCGTCATTTGCAGAACACGTGTAACGCACAGGAGCGTCATTTGCAGAACACGTGTAACGCACAAGAGCGTCATTTGCAGAACACGTGTAACGCACAGGAGCGTCATTTGCTGAATACGTGTAACGCACAGGAGCGTCATTTGCTGAATACGTGTAACGCACAGGAGCGTCATTTGCTGTATACGTGTAACGCACTGGAGCGTCATATGCAGAACACGTGTAACGCACAGGAGCGTCATTTGCTGAATACGTGTAACGCACAGGAGCGTCATTTGCTGAATACGTGTAACGCACAGGAGCGTCATTTGTTGAATACGTGTAACGCACAAGAGCGTCATTTGCTGAATACGTGTAACGCACAGGAGCGCTATTCACTGAACACGTGTAACGCACAGGAGTGTCATTTGCTGAATACGAGTAACGCACAGGAGCGTCATTTGCTGAATACGTGTAACGCACAGGAGCGTCATTTGCTGAACACGTGTAACGCACAGGAGCGTCATTTGCTGAACACGTGTAACGCACAGGAGCGTCATTCACTGAACACGTGTAACGCACAGGAGCGTCATTTGCTGAATACGAGTAACGCACAGGAGCGTCATTTGCTGAATACGAGTAACACACAGGAGCGTCATTTGCTGAATACGTGTAACGCACAGGAGCGTCATTTGCTGAATACGAGTAACGCACAGGAGCGTCATTTGCTGAATACGTGTAACGCACAGGAGCGTCATTTGCTGAACACGTGTAACGCACAGGAGCGTCATTTGCTGAACACGTGTAACGCACAGGAGCGTCATTCACTGAACACGTGTAACGCACAGGAGCGTCATTTGCTGAATACGAGTAACGCACAGGAGCGTCATTTGCTGAATACGAGTAACACACAGGAGCGTCATTTGCTGAATACGTGTAACGCACAGGAGCGTCATTTGCTGAATACGTGTAACGCACAGGAGCGTCATTTGCTGAATACGTGTAACGCACAGGAGCGTCAATTGCTGAATACGTGTAACGCACAGGAGCGTCATTTGCTGAATACGTGTAACGCACAGGAGCGTCATTTGCTGTATACGTGTAACGCACAGGAGCGTCATTTGCTGAATACGTGTAACGCACAGGAGCGTCATTTGCAGAACACGTGTAACGCACAAGAGCGTCATTTGCAGAACACGTTTAACGCACAAGAGCGTCATTTGCAGAACACGTGTAACGCACAGGAGCGTCATTTGCTGAATACGTGTAACGCACAGGAGCGTCATTTGCTGAATACGTGTAACGCACAGCAGCGTCATTTGCTGAATACGTGTAACGCACAGGAGCGTCATTTGCTGAATACGAGTAACGCACAGGAGTGCCATTTGCTGAATACGTGTAACGCACAGGAGCGTCATTTGCTGAATACGTGTAACGCACAGCAGCGTCATTTGCTGAATACGTGTAACGCACAGGAGCGTCATTTGCTGAATACGTGTAACGCACAGGAGCATCATTTGCTGAATACGTGTAACACATAGGAGCGTCATTTGCTGAATACGTGTAACGCACAGGAGCGTCATTTGCTGAATACGTGTAATGCACAGGAGCGTCATTTGCTGAATACGTGTAACGCACTGGAGCGTCATTTGCTGAATACGTGTAACGCACAGGAGCGTCATTTGCTGAATACGTGTAACGTACAGGAGCGTCATTTGCTGAATACGTGTAACATAGTATCTGAGGTTGAAAAAAGACAATTGTCCATCGAGTTCAACCTATTTGTGGTGTCCTATGCATGATGATTTGACTAAAATTTCTGACTGATGCTGCTGTCAGCCGTTACATTTAATCCCTATTATAGTAACTATAATGCATGACTATGCACCATACCCCTGGATATCCTTATCCATTAGGAATTTATCTAACCCATTCTTAAAGGTGTTGACAGATTCCGCCATTACAACTCCCTCGGGCAGGGAATTCCAAACATGTATTGTCCTTACCGTGAAAAAGCCTTTACGCCGTATTGTGCGGAATCTCCTCTCCTCTAACCTGAGCGAGTGTCCACGAGTCCTCTGTGTTGATCTAACCAAAAACAGGTCCCGCGCAAGCTCTATGTATTGTCCCCTTATATATTTGTAGATGTTGATCATATCCCCTCTTAGTCTCCGCTTTTCCAATGTAAACATGCCTAGTCTTTCAAGCCTTTCCTTGTATTCCATCGTCTCCATGCCCTTAATTAGTTTGGTCGCCCTCCTCTGTACCTTTTCAAGCTCCAGGATATCCTTTTAGTAGTACGGTGCCCAGAATTGTACACAGTATTCAAGGTGTGGCCTCACTAGTGATTTATATAACGGGAGTATAATACTCTCGTCCCTAGCATCAATACCCTGTTTTATGCATGCTAATATCTTATTAGCCTTCTTTGCTGTAGTCCTACTTTGGGTACTACTGCTTAGCTTGCTATCTATGAGGACACCTAAGTCCTTTTCCAGTACAGAATCCCCTAATTTTACCCCATTTAGTAGGTAGGTGTAATTTATGTTCTTATTACCACAGTGCATTACCTTACACTTGTCTGTGTTGAAGCGCATTCTCCATTTGGCTGCCCATGCTTCTAATTTAACTAAGTCGTTCTGAAGAGACTCGGCATCCTCCTCTGTATTTATAGCCTTACACAATTTGGTATCATCTGCAAAAATTGACACCATGCTCTCTAGACCTTCTGTTAGGTCGTTAATGAAAATATTGAACAATAGCGGTCCTAATACTGAGCCTTGCGGCACACCACTTAGCACTTCAGTCCAAGTTGAAAAATATCCATTAACCACAACGCGCTGCTTCCTATTATCTAACCAGTTTTTGACCCAAGTGCATATTGTGCTTCCTAGCCCTGATTCTTGTAGCTTGTAGATAAGTCTCATGTGTGGTACAGTATCGAACGTTTTGGCAAAGTCTAAAAAGATTACATCCACGTCTTTACCCTGATCTAGGTTTGCGCTTACTGTTTCATAAAAGCCAAGTAAGTTGGTTTGACAGGATCTGTCCTTCATAAACCCATGTTGATTCCTTTTAATGACCTTATTGGTTTCAAGGAACTTCTGAATACTATCTCTTAGAATACCTTCCAATACTTTCCCCACTATAGATGTAAGACTAACTGGTCTATAATTACCTGGTTCAGCTTTACTTCCCTTTTTGAATATAGGCACTACTTCCGCTATACGCCAGTCTTTGGGAACCATACCTGATATAACTGAATCCTTAAAGATCAAAGATAGCGGTTTTGCCAGTTCAGAGTGAAGCTCCATTAGAACCCTTGGATGAATATACCATCGGGCCCTGGTGATTTATTAATCTTTAAATGTTTTAATCGGTCACAGACTACTTCCTCGCTTAAATAAGTACCTATCAGTGTGATATTCTCATTATTGAGATTGTGCGTTAGTCCCTGAATTGGGTCCTCACGAGTGAATACTGTTGAAAAAAACTAATTTAGTGTGTCCGCTATGTCATTATCATTTTTGCTTAAGACTCCCAACTTGTCTTTTAAAGGGCCTATACTCTCCTTCTTTAATCTCTTGCTATTAATGTATTTAAAGAATTTTTTGGGATTCGCTTTGCTTTCCTTTGCTACTAGTTTTTCAGTTTCTACATTCAGCAAATGACGCACAGGAGCGTCATTTGCTGAATACGTGTAACGCACAGAAGCGTCATTTGCTGAATACGTGTAACGCACAAGAGCGTCATTTGCTGAATACATGTAACGCACAGGAGCGTCATTTGCAGAACACGTGTAACGCACAGAAGCGTCATTTGCAGAACACGTGTAACGCACAGGAGCGTCATTTGCAGAACACGTGTAACGCACAAGAGCGTCATTTGCAGAACACATGTAACGCACAGGAGCGTCATTTGCTGAATACGTGTAACGCACAGAAGCGGCATTTGCTGAATACGTGTAACGCACAGGAACATCATTTGCTGAATACGCATAATGCACATGAGCGTCAATTGCTAAATACGCATAACGCACAAGAGCGTCATTTGCTGAATACGTGTAACGCACAAGAGCGTCATTTGCTGAATACGTGTAACGCACAGGAGCGTCATTTGCAGAACACGTGTAACGCACAGGAGCGTCATTTGCAGAACACGTGTAACGCACAGGAGCGTCATTTGCAGAACACGTGTAACGCACAAGAGCTTCATTTGCAGAACACGTGTAACGCACAGGAGCGTCATTTGCTGAATACGTGTAACGCACAGAAGCGGCATTTGCTGAATATGTGTAACGCACAGGAACATCATTTGCTGAATACGCATAATGCACAGGAGCGTCAATTGCTGAATACGCGTAACGCACAGGAGCGTCATTTGCTGAATACGGGTAACGCACAGGAGCGTCATTTGCTGAATACGTGTAACGCACAGGAGCGTCATTTGCTGAATACGTGTAACGCACAGGAGCGTCATTTGCTGTATACGTGTAACGCACAGGAGCGTCATATGCAGAACACGTGTAACGCACGGGAGCGTCATTTGCTGAATACGTGTAACGCACAGGAGCGTCATTTGTTGAATACGTGTAACGCACAGGAGCGTCATTTGCTGAATACGTGTAACGCACAGGAGCGTCATTTGCAGAACACGTGTAACGCACAGGAGCGTCATTTGCAGAACACGTGTAACGCACAAGAGCGTCATTTGCAGAACACGTGTAACGCACAGGAGCGTCATTTGCTGAATACGTGTAACGCACAGGAGCGTCATTTGCTGAATACGTGTAACGCACAGGAGCGTCATTTGCTGTATACGTGTAACGCACAGGAGCGTCATATGCAGAACACGTGTAACGCACAGGAGCGTCATTTGCTGAATACGTGTAACGCACAGGAGCGTCATTTGCTGAATACGTGTAACGCACAGGAGCGTCATTTGTTGAATACGTGTAACGCACAGGAGCGTCATTTGCTGAATACGTGTAACGCACAGGAGCGTCATTTGCAGAACACGTGTAACGCACAGAAGCGTCATTTGCAGAACACATGTAACGCACAGGAGCGTCATTTGCAGAACACGTGTAACGCACAAGAGCGTCATTTGCAGAACACGTGTAACGCACAGGAGCGTCATTTGCTGAATACGTGTAACGCACAGGAACATCATTTGCTGAATACGCATAACGCACAGGAGCGTCAATTGCTGAATACGCATAACGCACAGGAGCGCCATTTGCTGAATACGGGTAACGCACAGGAGCGTCATTTGCTGAATATGTGTAACGCACAGGAGCGTCATTTGCTGAATACGTGTAACGCACAGGAGCGTCATTTGCTGAATACGTGTAACGCACAGGAGCGTCATTTGTTGAATACGTGTAACGCACAGGAGCGTCATTTGCTGAATACGTGTAATGCACAGGAGCGTCATTTGCTGAATACGTGTAACGCACAGGAGCGTCATTTCCTGAATACATGTAACGCACAGGAGCGTCATTTGCTGAATACGTGTAACACATAGGAGCGTCATTTGCTGAATACGTGTAACGCACAGGAGCGTCATTTGCTGAATACATGTAACGCACTGGAGCGTCATTTGCTGAATACGTGTAACGCATAGGAGCGTCATTTGCTGAATACGTGTAACGCACAGGAGCGTCATGTGCTGAACACGTGTAACGCACAGGAGCGTCATTTCCTGAATACATGTAACGCACAGGAGCGTCATTTGCTGAATACGTGTAACACATAGGAGCGTCATTTGCTGAATACGTGTAACGCACAGGAGCGTCATTTGCTGAATACATGTAACCCACAGGAGCGTCATTTGCTGAATACTTGTAACGCATAGGAGCGTCATTTGCTGAATACGTGTAACGCACAGGAGCGTCATTTGCTGAATACATGTAACGCACAGGAGCGTCATTTGCTGAATACATGTAACGCACAGGAGCGTCATTTGCTGAATATGTGTAACGCACAGAACTCTTGCTCGCTAAAAACATTTAATACTATAAAATAAAACACATGCATTTTTCTGACTCACTCAGATTGACCTCAATACAGGAACTGCTGTACGCTGATTTAATATTTGCTAACGTACATTGCAGAAGAACAGGACGATAAGCAATGCTTTGGATCAAGAGTCTGAGACGTTTAATGATTCTTCACGTTTTCCTGGCAGGTTCTGAGGATGATGCAACACCTGCATCGTAAGCTTTATCAGAGGGTAGAACGCAGCAAGGATCTGTCTATAGTGGGAGGGTGATCTGTTTCATGAAGTAGTTACATGGTATCAGTATAACAGTGTGGAAATTACAGCTGGAGAAAATAGGATTTTAAATACCTACCGGTAAATCCTTTTCTCGTAGTCCATAAGGAATATTGGTGACAGAATTAGTACGATGGGGTATAGACGGGTCCAAAGGAGCCAGTGCACTTTAAATTTCTTCCACTGGGTGTGCTGGCTCCTCCCCTCTATGCCCCTCCCACAGCTCAGTTATAGGTAAACAGTGCCAGAAGGAGAATGACATACTTGAGAGAAGAAACATAACAATAACAAGTGTGGTGAGATTTACACACCAGCACACCAAAACATAACCGGGCCAGCAACATCTGACAACACAAAACAGCAACAGCTGAACAGGTAACACAGAACAGAGAACCTGCAGAAAGTCACCGCACTGAGGAGGGCGCCCAATATCCCTTATGGACTACGAGAAATGGATCTACCGGTAGGTATTTAAAATCCTATTTTCTCTAGCATCCATAAGGGATATTGGGGACAGATTAGTACGATGGGGACGTCCCAAAGCTTCCAGAACGGGCGGGAACGTGCAGAGACGTCTGCAGCACCGCCTGCCCAAACTGGGTGTCCTCTTTGGCCAGGGTATCAAACATGTAGAACTTAACAAAGGTGTTCTTCCCCGACCAGGTAGCAGCTCGGCATAGCTGCAGTGCCGACAGTCCACAGGCAGCCGCCCAGGAAGAGCCCACCGACCTGATAGAGTGGGCCTTCAGAGACTTAGGAACAGGTAAGGCTGCCGACACACAGGCCTGTTGGATAGTAAGCCTAAGCCAATGAGCAATGGACTGCTCTGAAGCAGGACAATCCTTTTTCTGCGCATCATAGAGCACGAACAAGGAATCCATCTTTCTGATCCGAGCCGTTCTCTTGACATAGATCCTCAAGGCTCGCACAGCATCCAATGCCTCCGGAGGAGCAGAAGTGTCAGAACTGGACAGAATCACAATAGGTTGATTCAAGTGAAACGCGGAGACCTGTTCTCGTAAAAGACCATGGGGCTCATTCCGAGTCGATCGCTAGCTGCCGTTGTTCGCTGCGTAGCGATCAGTGAAAAAACAGATAATCTGCGCATGCGTATGCACCGCAATAGGCACACGCATCATACGGGTACAAAGTCCTTTGTGGTTTTGCACTGGTTCTAGCGATGATTCCAAACGCACAGCCGATCGCAAGGAGATTGACATGAAGTGGGCATTTCTTGGTGGCAACTGACCGTTTTCAGGGTGTGTTTGATAAAATGCAGGCATGGCAGAAAAAACACAGGCGTGGCTGGGCGTTCGCCGGGTGGGTGTGTGACGTCAAAAGCCATCCCTCCGTCGTTAGAATCAACACACACGAAGAGTAACTACAGGGCTGGTCTTGTTTTGCACAAAAAGATTTTGCAGGCGCTCTGCTGCACAAGCGTTTGCACTTCTGCAAAGCGAAAATACACTCCCAGTGGGTGGGGACAATGCGTTTGCATGGCTGCTAAAAACTGCTAGCTAGCGATCAACTTGGAATGACCCCCCAAGTACGGACCTTTGCACGACAAGGCCCCCAATTCTGAGACACGTCTAGCAGAAGCTAAGGCCAGTAACATCACGTTTTCCACATGAGGTACTTATCTTCTACCATCGTCAGAGGTTCAAATCAGGAAGACTGTAGAAGGCGTAACACTATATCCAGATCCCAAGGTGCCATAGGCGGCAAGAATGGAGGTTGTAAGTGAAGCACCCCTTGCAAGAAGGTCTGAACTTCCTGAAGAGAGCCAACTTCTTCTGGAAGAAGATGGAAACAGCTGAAATCTGGACCTTAATGGATCCCAGATGTAAGCTTTTATCCACTCCAGCCTGTAGGAACCATAGGAACCTTCCCAAGTGGAATTCTGCAGGGGGATATGTGCATTCCTCGCACCAAGAGACATATCTCTGCCAGATATGATGATAGTGTTTTGACGTCACAAGTTTTCTGGCTTGCACCATAGTGGCAATGACCTTTTTGGAAAGCCCTTTGTGAGCTAGGATGTTCCGCTCAACTTCCATGCCGTCAAACGAAGATCCCTTCTTAGCGGTAGAGGCCAAGGACCTCTACGTTCATGTCCAGAAGAGCCGCGTACCACGCTCTTCGGCGGCAATCAAGATTGCTTCCACTCTTTGATGTCTGATCTGCTTGAGCACCCTCGGGATCAGCGGAATCGGAGGAAACAGGTAGACCAGCTGGAAAGGCCTAGACGACATCAGCGTGCTCGCCTGAGGGTTCCTTGTTTGTGACCAATAGCAGCGAAGCTTCTTGTTGAGGCGAGAGGCCATCAAGTCGATCTGTTGGCATCCCTACCGGTCGATGATTTGTTGAAATACCTGAGAGTGTAGTCCCCACTCTCCCGGAGGGAGGTTGTGGTGACTTAGGAACTCCGCTTCCAAGTTGTCCACTTCTGGAATGAAAATTGCGGACAGTGCTCTTGCATTTCTTTCTGCCCAGAGAAATATTCTGGACACTTCTCACATGCAGGCCCTGCTTTTTGTCCCTCCTTGTCGACTGATGTCTGCTACCGCCGTGGCGTTGTCCAACTGCACCTGGGTCGCCCGATATTGGAGTAGAGGGGATGCCTGAATCAGAGCATTGTGGATCGCCTGAAATTTCAGAATGTTGATCGGAAGTAGGGCCTCTTGGGCAGACCACCTGCCCTGGAACTACACCCCCTGGGTGTCAGCTCCCCATCCTCTTAGACTCGCATGCGTCGTGAGGTAAATCCAATCCTGAATCCCAAAGCGTCATCCTTCCAGCAAGTTAGAAGACTGGAGCCACCATAGAAGAGAAATTCTGGCCTGGGGTGACAGCCGAATCATCCGGTGCATCTGAAGATGGGAACCGGACCACATGTTCAGGATGTCCAATTGGAACGGTCTGGCATGAAACCTTCTAAATTGAATCACCTCGTACGAGGCCACCATCTTTCCCAATGATTTTATGCAAAGATGAATGGAGACTCGAGCAGGTTGGAGTACCATGCAAACCATTTCTTGAAGTGTTCTCACCTTTTCCTCTGGGAGAAACACCTTCTGTGCTACAGTATCCAGTAGCATTCCCAGAAACAGGAGTCGCTGAGACAGTTCCAGGTCGGACTACTGCAGATTGAGAATCCACCCGTGGTGAGACAGAAGTTTGATAGTGTGATCTATATGGACCAATAGAAGCTCCCTGGAACTCGCTTTTATCAGGAGATCGTCCAGGTATGGAATTACATTGATCCCCTGGACCATGAACTGAAACATCATTTCTGCCATCACCTTCATGAACACCCTCGGAGCTGTAGGCAGTCCAAAGGGTAATGCCTGAAACGGGTAGTGATCGTTCAGTAGGGCAAACCTCAGATAGGCCTGATGAGGCCAAATTGGGATATGTAGGTGAGTGTCCTTGATATCCAGGGACACTAGGAATTCCTGTTGTTCCAGGCCTGCGATCACCGCTCTCAAAGATTCCATCTTGAATTTGAAAACCTTCAGGTAAGGATTCAAGGACTTCAGATTCAGAATGGGTCTCACAGACCCGTCTGGTTTTGGTATTACAAACAGACTGGAGTAGTAACCCTGTCCTTGTTGTAGTAAGGGTACTGGAACAATGACCTGGGACTGGACCAACTTGTTTATGGCCAGTAGTACAGGTTGAGTATCCCTTATCCAAAACGCTTGGGACCAGAGGTATTTTGGATATCGGATTTTTCCGTATTTTGGAATAATTGCATACAATAATGAGATATCATGGCGATGGGACCCAAGTCTAAGCACAGAATACATTTATGTTACATATACACCTTATACACACAGCCTGAAGGTAATTTTAGCCAATATTTTAAATAACTTTGTGCATGAAACAAAGTGTGTGTACATTCACACAATTCATTTATGTTTCATATACACCTTATACACACAGCCTGAAGGTCATTTAATACAATATTTTTAATAACTTTGTGTATTAAACAAAGTTTGAGTACATTGAGCCCACAGAAAACAAAGATTTCACTATCTCACTCGCACTCAAAAAAGTCCGTATTTCGGAATATTCCGTATTTCGGACTATTTGGATATGGGATACTCAACCTGTAGTGTACTACTCATACTTTCCAAAGCTGGTAAGCCTGATTTGGAAAATCGTTGGGGAGGAGTACCGTCAAACTCCAGCTTGTAACCTTGATAAGGTCCTTTACCCAAGCATCTTGGCAGGAACCATCCCAGATGTGGCTGAAGTGATGTAACCAAGCTCCCACCACGAGATCCCCTCGCGGTGGGTGGGCAACGTCACTCTGAAGTCTTTGTGGAAGCAGAACTGGTGTTCTGGTCCTGAGATCCAGCAATGACCGTAGATCAAAATCCGGAGGACCGAAGTACTGAGTAGACGGTCCCGGATAGGTATGTCTAGCAGGTGGAGCCCCCGAAGGGAGAAACGTGGATTTTCCAGCAGTACCTTTGGAAATCCATGCATCCAATTCGCCTCCAAAGAGCCATTCACCTGTGAAGGGAAAAGATTCCACATTACGTTTGGAGTCAGCATCAGCAATCCACTGACGTAACCATATGGCTCTGCGTGCAGACACAGCCATAGCCGTGGTCCTAGCATTAATATTGCCAATCTCTTTAAGGTAGTCACTGATGACTCTTGCCGTGTCCTGAATGTGAGTCTGGTAAGTAACAGTATTAACTAAGGTCATATCGCCCGAGAGACCTTCCTTAATTTGATTTGCCCAGGAATGAATTGCATGTGTCATCCAGCAACCTGCAATGACCGGTCTTTGAGCTACACCTGCGGAAGTGTAGATAGATTTCAGAGTGGTCTCAATTTTCCTATCTGCCGGGTCCTTCACTGTAAAGGAGCCCGGAGCAGGTTGTATAATGGTGATTGTTGGTGGAGGATGCATAATGGTGAGTGTTGGTGGAGGATGTATAATGGTGAGTGTTGGTGGAGGATGTGTGATGGTGAGTGTTGGTGGAGGATGTGTGATGGTGAGTGTTGGTGGAGGATGTGTGATGGTGAGTGTTGGTGGAGGATGTGTGATGGTGAGTGTTGGTGGAGGATGTGTGATGGTGAGTGTTGGTGAAGGATGTGTGATAGTGAGTGTTGGTGGAAGAGGTGTGATGGTGAGTGTTGGTGGAGGATGTGTGATGGTGAGTGTTTGTGGAGGATGTGTGATGGTGTTGGTTGTATAATGGTGAGTGCTGGTAAATGCTAAACTACAGTGGAAGTTGTATAATGGTGAGTGTTGGTGGAGGTTGCATAATGGTAAGTGTTGGTGGAGAATGTGTGATGGTGTTGGTTGTATAATGGCGGGAGTTGGTGGCTGTTGAATGATGGTGGAGGTTGTACTGTATAATGGTGAGTGTTGGTGGAGGATATATAATGGTGAGTGTTGGTGGAGGATGTATAATGGTGAGTGTTGGTGGAGGTTGCATAATGCTGAGTGTTGGTGGAGGATGCGTGATGGTGAGTGTTGGTGGAGGATGTGTTATGGTGAGTGTTGGTGGAGGTTGCATAATGCTGAGTGTTGGTGGAGGATGCGTGATGGTGAGTGTTGGTGGAGGATGTGTGATGGTGAGTGTTTGTGGAGGATGTGTGATGGTGCTAGTTGTATAATGGTGAGTGCTGGTAAATGCTAAACTACAGTGGAGGTTGTATAATGGTGAGTATTGGTGGAGAATGTGTGATGGTGTTTGTTGTATAATGGCGGGAGTTGGTAGCTGTTGAACGATGGTGGAGGTTGTACTGTATAATGGTGAGTGTTGGTGGAGGTTGTATAATGGTGAGTATTAGTGGAGGATGTATAATGGTGCGTGTTGGTGGAGGACGTGTGATAGTGAGTGTTGGTGGAATATGTGTAATGGTGAGTGTTGGTGGAGGATGTGTAATGGTGGAGGATGTGTGATGTTGTTGGTTGTATAATGGTGAGTGCTGGTAAATGCTAAACTACAGTGGAAGTTGTATAATGGTGAGTGTTGGTGGAGGTTGCATAATGGTGAGTGTTGGAGAATGTGTGATGGTGTTGGTTGTATATTGGCGGGAGTTGGTGGCTGTTGAACAATGGTGGAGGTTGTACTGTATAATGGTGAGTGTTGGTGGAGGATGCATGATGGAGAGTGTTGGTGGAGGTTGTATAATGGTGCGTGTTGGTGGAGGTTGATTAATGGTGAGTGCTGGTGGAGGATGTATAATGGTGCGTGTTGGTGGAGGTTGTATAATGGTGATTGTTGGTGAAGGATGTATAATGGTGCATGTTGGTGGAGGATGTGTGATGGTGAGTGTTGGTGGAGGTTGTATAATGGTGAGTGTTGTTGGAGGATGTGTGATGGTGAGTGTTGGTGGAGGTTGTATAATGGTGAGTGTTGTTGGAGGATGTGTGATGGTGAGTGTTGGTGGAGGTTGTATAATGGTGAGTGTTGGTGAAGGATGTGTGATGGTGTTGGTTGTATAATGGTGAGTGCTGGTAAATGCTAAACTACAGTGGAAGTTGTAAAATGGTGAGTGTTGGTGGAGGTTGCATAATAGTGAGTGTTGGAGTATGTGTGATGGTGTTGGTTGTATAATGGCGGGAGTTGGTGGCTGTTGAACGATGGTGGAGGTTGTACTGTATAATGGTGAGTGTTGGTGGAGGATGCATGATGGTGAGTGTTGGTGGAGGTTGTATAATGGTGAGTGTTGGTGGAGGATGTATAATGGTGCATGTTGGTGGAAGATACATAATGGTGAGTGTTGGTGGAGGATGTGTAATGGTGAGTGTTGGTGGAGGATGTGTAATGGTGAGTGTTGGTGGAGGATGTGTAATGGTGAGTGTTGGTGGAGGATGTGTAATGGTGAGTGTTGGTGGAGGATGCATGATGGTGAGTGTTGGTGGAGGTTGTATAATGGTGAGTGTTGGTGGAGGATGTATAATGGTGAGTGTTGGTGGAGGATGTGTAATGGTGAGTGTTGGTGGAGGATGCATGATGGTGAGTGTTGGTGGAGGTTGTATAATGGTGAGTGTTGGTGGAGGATGTATAATGGTGAGTGTTGGTGGAGGATGTGTGATGGTGAGTGTTGGTGGAGGATGTGTAATGGTGCGTGTTGGTGGAAGATATATAATGGTGAGTGTTGGTGGAGGTTGTATAATGGTGAGTGTTGGTGGAGGATGTATAATGGTGCGTGTTGGTGGAAGATATATAATGGTGAGTGTTGGTGGAGGATGTGTAATGGTGAGTGTTGGTGGAGGTTGTATAATGGTGAGTGTTGGTGGAGGTTGTATAATGGTGAGTGTTGGTGGAGGATGTATAATGGTGCGTGTTGGTGGAAGATATATAATGGTGAGTGTTGGTGGAGGATGTGTAATGGTGAGTGTTGGTGGAGGATGCATGATGGTGAGTGTTGGTGGAGGTTGTATAATGGTGAGTGTTGGTGGAGGATGTATAATGGTGAGTGTTGGTGGAGGATGCATGATGGTGAGTGTTGGTGGAGGTTGTATAATGGTGAGTGTTGGTGGAGGATGTATAATGGTGAGTGTTGGTGGAAGATATATAATGGTGAGTGTTGGTGGAGGATGTGTAATGGTGAGTGTTGGTGGAGGATGCATGATGGTGAGTGTTGGTGGAGGTTGTATAATGGTGAGTGTTGGTGGAGGATGTATAATGGTGCGTGTTGGTGGAAGATATATAATGGTGAGTGTTGGTGGAGGATGTGTAATGGTGAGTGTTGGTGGAGGATGCATGATGGTGAGTGTAGGTGGAGGTTGTATAATGGTGAGTGTTGGTGGAGGATGTATAATGGTGCGTGTTGGTGGAAGATATATAATGGTGAGTGTTGGTGGAGGATGTATAATGGTGAGTGTTGGTGGAGGATGCATGATGGTGAGTGTTGGTGGAAGATATATAATGGTGAGTGTTGGTGGAGGATGCATGATGGTGAGTGTTGGTGGAGGTTGTATAATGGTGAGTGTTGGTGGAGGATGTATAATGGTGAGTGTTGGTGGAAGATATATAATGGTGAGTGTTGGTGGAGGATGCATGATGGTGAGTGTTGGTGGAGGTTGTATAATGGTGAGTATTGGTGGAGGATGTATAATGGTGAGTGTTGGTGGAAGATATATAATGGTGAGTGTTGGTGGAGGATGTGTAATGGTGAGTGTTGGTGGAGGATGCATGATGGTGAGTGTTGGTGGAGCCTCCTCTAGTATCTTTAATAACTGTCTTCTCTGAGGCGGCGGCCATATTTGGAGGGACATTTACAATAGAAGCTTACAGCGTCCTCTCCCCCTCCTGTGCCAGAACTCGGTTATGAAAAGTGGGCAGAGCATCGCAGCTGGCGGACGGCGGCATGAGCGTCCCAGGCCCTTTCCTCTCTGTTATACCCCTTTCACACCAGCAGATTTGAACACGGGTTATTGGCACACGAGCGCGCATAACCCGTGTTTTTGTGCGGTGTGAAAGGTACCAGGGTTGAGTGACCCGGTGTTTAAACCCAGGTTTTGGTTTGTCATACAGCATACAGCCTTGAGAAAAGCGCCCTGCGTGGCGCTGAAACGTTGGCTGAGCTATGCCACTTGTTTGATTTATTTGTTCATTACATACGTTCTACACTAGACCTTCGAGTGCCGCCTGGTTCTTTAAGCATTGAGATGGGCTAATGCACACCCCTCTCTAATAGACCACAGATTGTATATATATATATATATATATATATATATGTGAAAGGGGGGATAAGGGTTTCAGCGACCAACAGTGACTGATATAGTAAGATATAAATATGAGGAGACTTAATGGATACGTATAAAATAATAGAACATTTATTTATACAATATAAAAAAAATATAATTAATATCAGGGTGGGTTAAAAGCCGGAGAACTAATACAAAATAAAAGGACAGCTAAAAAAACTAGATAATATCACATATAATAAAAGACAATAAATAATTAAATATCGGATAAAAGAGTGCTGCTTATCTTTCAAAGTGGAGAGTCAATTGAGGTACACCCAACGCGTTTCGTCACTCAGACTTCATCAAGGGGTATGGGACCACTGAACAGACACTCTTATTTATAGCACATGTAATTAGAAATGGATATTTGTGACATCACTTCCTGTGAGGACTGATATAACTGTTTGGTGTAAATTTTTTAACATAAGCAATAGCATAAGTAAATGATAGTGAGCAGAGTAATAACCTCAGGGTACTAAGTAGTTTGTAAAAACGAGTTATATAATGTGATATATTTGTTAAAATAGTCCGGGGACGGGTCCGACGTCACTTCCGCCCCACTTCCTTTATCGGAATCTTCTTACTGCGCATGCGCGATTGCGCCACGCTTCCGGTCAGCGGATCAGTGTGTTGATGCACCTCTGCATCACTTCCGCTCTGGTCGTCGCGTCACTTCCTGTTTCGGGCGGTGTCGTCGTCTGTGGCACGTATAGGCTGAGGCGGGTTGTCAATCATCGTGGCGGCCATTTTTTAGAAGTCTTTCAGTATCTCAGACATATAGCAGTAATAAGTTCCATTCTGTCTCATCCGAAGTTATCGTCTTGGTTATGTATAGGCTGAGTCAGATTGTCAATCATTGCGGCGGCCATCTTATAGGAGTCTTTGTCATCCAGGGCATATAACAGTGCTGAGTTTCATTGAGAAAAACAGCTCGCACATATAAGAATAAAGAAATACATATATTAGTGTCTATTTACTTAATTTTTATTATTATTATTATTATTATTATTATTATTATTATACTAGTGTCTAATGGTATAAAAAATGGAAGAACAACATCCCTTACTCACAATTTCATAGAATAAAGAGGAACTGCCATAAAAAGGAAGACTGTGAGGAACAACTTGAAACATACAGGAAAAGATTCGAGGAAAAACTTTATCCGAAAGCCATACTGGATGAAGCAGTCACTAAGACAAGAAATTTGGAGAGAGAGAATCTGCTGACATACAAGGACAATACGGCAAAAAAGGAGTCGCTATCCTTTATAACTACCTACAGTTGTCATGAACAGACTATCAGGACTTCATTAAGAAACCACTGGGATATACTCTTGATGGACCCCATCTTAAAAAAGATCCTTCCACCCCAACCAGAACTTGTTTTCCGGAAATCACGCAACTTGAAAGATATTCTCGCACCTAGCATGTTACCAGAAATCCCGCCAGATGGAAACCCTAATTCTCTCCCTAAATGCGTTGGATCTTACAAGTGTGGACACTGTAACATCTGTAAGTTCCTCAATCCTAATAGAAAAACCTTCTGCAATACGGACGGCACTCAAGAATTTAAAATTAAAGAATTCATGAACTGCAATATCACATCTGTGATCTACTTGCTCGAATGCACATGCCACAAGAAATATGTGGGCAAAACAAAAAGAACTTTGAAAATTAGGATACAAGAACACGTACGGAGTATCAAAAACAAAGCAGAGACCCATCTGCTGTATAGACACTTCAAATTGAAACACAATTCCAATCCAGAAGAGATGACCTTTAAAGCCATCGAACAAGTGACCAGTGGCGAAAGGGGTGGAGATTTGGCTAAGAAGCTCTCCCAAAGAGAGATGTTCTGGATATTTCAATTGAAAACTACACACCCTATGGGCTTCAACGAGGGATATGAGATCGCCCCATTTCTATGAGAGAAGTACCCTCTTCGAATATCCTCAGATCACAGATAAACTACTTCTTCCTTTTTCTAGCACAATTCACTCTTTTATTCTAAAATATCACTATATGTAAAACTCTGTATATAGTATATGAATGATCTTAATAAAAACTTTTAACAATGTGTGCCTGACTAATTTCAATATATGGTACAGTCATACCGCACTGGCCTCACGCCCAATCCCGCCCGATCTTGGAAGCTAAGCAGTGTTGGGCCCAACCAGTACCAAGTGGGTAACCACTTGCGAAGATTGGGTACTGTATAAGAACGAGCTTTGTCGGGCCTTTAATAATAATTTAAATACGTGTATAAATCACCACAGCACAAAAGGTCTATTATTATAATTTCTAAATCAGTCATACACGGATGCACTTTCTTTATATGTGTCACTAATAATTAGTATATGACTGAGTATCACCACTATGACTTCACCAGCTACTTCTTTTTCTATATTATCCCACATAAATACGCACTTATATTAACCTGTAAATCTTTATACACCATCACTTTTTACCTATTCTCATTTCCCATGCTTTCATGATGGATACTTTATAACATACTCTGCCACACTTAGGACCAGAAAGGGTTCAATTTATCCTGATATATGCTACAATATGAGATTGAACTATATAGAAATAGTATTGTATGGATTAATTCCACGATTAACCCATAATGTCCCTCTCGCTATAGGTAGAAATACCCCGTTTCTGTAGCAAATTTCCACCTAGATCATTACCAGTCCTCCCAAAAATATACCATTAGACACTAGTATAATAATAATAATAATAAAAATTAAGTAAATAGACACTAATATATGTATTTCTTTATTCTTATATGTGCGAGCTGTTTTTCTCAATGAAACTCAGCACTGTTATATGCCCTGGATGACAAAGACTATAAGATGGCCGCCGCAATGATTGACAATCTGACTCAGCCTATACATAACCAAGACGATAACTTCGGATGAGACAGAATGGAACTTATTACTGCTATATGTCTGAGATACTGAAAGACTTCTACAAAATGGCCGCCACGATGATTGACAACCCGCCTCAGCCTATACGTGCCACAGACGACGACACCGCCCGAAACAGGAAGTGACGCGACGACCAGAGCGGAAGTGATGCAGAGGTGCATCAACACACTGATCCGCTGACCGGAAGCGTGGCGCAATCGCGCATGCGCAGTAAGAAGATTCCGATAAAGGAAGTGGGGCGGAAGTGACGTCGGACCCGTCCCCGGACTATTTTAACAAATATATCACATTATATAACTCGTTTTTACAAACTACTTAGTACCCTGAGGTTATTACTCTGCTCACTATCATTTACTTATGCTTATGTTAAAAAATTTACACCAAACAGTAATATCAGTCCTCACAGGAAGTGATGTCACAAATATCCATTTCTAATTACATGTGGTATAAATAAGAGTGTCTGTTCAGTGGTCCCATACCCCTTGATGAAGTCTGAGTGACGAAACGCGTTGGGTGTACCTCAATTGACTCTCCACTTTGAAAGATAAGCAGCACTCTTTTATCCGATATTTAATTATTTATTGTCTTTTATTATATGTGATATTATCTAGTTTTTTTAGCTGTCCTTTTATTTTGTATTAGTTCTCCGGCTTTTAACCCACCCTGATATTAATTATATTTTTTTTATATTGTATAAATAAATGTTCTATTATTTTATACGTATCCATTAAGTCTCCACATATTTATATCTTACTATATCAGTCACTGTTGGTCGCTGAAACCCTTATCCCCCCTTTCACATATCCTAAATTTAGGCAGTTTATCCCTGCCTAATACTTAAGGGTTAGCTGACGCCTTGTATTACTTAAGGAGTGTCTGAATTTATTGCATTTTTATCAATTTTATTTGTTCTATTGCTCACACACCTGTGGCGCCATACTTCCACTACCCAATATATATATATATATATATATTTATGTATTTCATTTATCTGCAGTAATAAAACATTTATTGGATAACACAGACAAATGCTCTGTACAAAGACGTCGGCGTAAGAGAATTCAGTTTGTGGAGCTTCAGTTTCTGATGTAACAATCTGCAGCAATTATCGGACTGAGACTAAACCCTTGTGCAGAGCGTCTCGCGCTGGAGGCCAGGCGCACGTCCCCTGTAAGATAATGACAGTAAATATGGCGCTATTTTGTTTGGACAGTTGCTGTCACTATCAGCCGCGCAGGGATTGCAGACGCTCAGGACTATCGCGCTCGTGTGCCGTAATTGTCGTCTCAGGAGTTTTCATTATTTAACAAAAACGACTGCGCTATGTCACAATATCATTCCAGTTCCAGGGCGGCCATTGGTCACTCCTTATTGAATGAATGACATGTTTTATATCCGTGGTGTGAAATCCTTAGCATCAAAGTGAAGTCCCTCGGCAGCACTCAGCGGAACACGGTGACATATTGGGCTTAGTGACAACGCTTTGCCGTGCCACAGACGTCTTTACCGCCATGTGATGACTGTGTTTCTGACAGATGCACTCAGCATAGGGACCCAGAAACAGGTCGTTAGTAAGTTACTGACGTGGCGGCTTTGCCTCCTGTATTATCTGTGCATCTAACAGGAGAACTGTGTGACGTCGTCTTATCTCCATCCTGTCCTCCACACGTGCAGAGACCACCGCCCTCCAGGCAGTGCCAGATTAAGGTCCACATGGGCCTGGAGCTGAAATGTATGAAGGGCCTATTGTGTGCATTGGCAGGAGGTATGACAAGCGCTGTAGTGAGGGTGGTCTAAATAGTGGGTGTGGCCTGTGCCATGGGTGTGGCTTTCTCCATGGAGGTCATAGTGCCTACCTTCAACCATTTAATAGAGGAGCAGAACATCAGACCCATACACATATACATACAGTGGTCGTCAAAGTGGGAATTTTGAAGTTGGGGTAGGGGAAATGAAACAGGATTACTGTTGCGCGGACCTAAAAAGGTAGCATGGCCACAGAAAAGGAGTGTGTCCTTCAAACTACATGCATTAGTGTGCCCCCTCACCTCCTAGTCTGTACAGCTACCCATTACTGAGCCCCCCTTTCTTCCTAGTCTGTATATGCGTCAGTGTGCCCCATCCTAGTCTGCATATGCGTCAGTGTGCCCCAGAGGCGTAACTAGGGTTTTTGGAGCCCAGGGCAAGATGTAAAATGGCGCCCCCCCCCCCCCCCCAAGAAAAAAAAAACATAGCAAAAGAAGCATGTGCGCGCGTGGCGAAAAATGGGTGTGGTCACGCTCCAGAAGGGGTGTGGCCACTGTGCCAGTTACATTGCCCCACAGTGCCAGATACAATGCCCCACAGTGCCAGATACAATGCCCCACAGTGCCAGTTACATTGCCCCACAATGCCAGATACAATGCCCCACAGTGCCAGTTACATTGCCCCCCAGTGCCAGATACAATGCCCCACAGTGCCAGATACAATGCCCCACAGTGCCAGTTACATTGCCCCCCAGTGCCAGATACAATGCCCCACAGTGCCAGATACAATGCCCCACAGTACCAGTTACATTGCCCCACAGTGCCAGATACAATGCCCCACTGTGCCAGATACATGCCCCACAGTACCAGATACATGCCCCACAGTGCCAGATACAATGCCCCACAGTGCCAGTTACATTGCCCCACAGTGCCAGATACAATGCCCCACAGTGCCAGTTACATTGCCCCACAGTGCCAGTTACATTGCCCCACAGTGCCAGATACAATGCCCCACAGTGCCAGATACAATGCCCCACAGTGCCAGACACATTGTCCCACAGTGCCAGTTACATTGCATCACAGTGCCAGATACATTGCCCCACAGTGCCAGATACATGCCCCACAGTGCCAGTTACATTGCCCCACAGTGCCAGATACATGCCCCACAGTGCCAGTTACAATGCCCCACAGTGCCAGATACAATGCCCCACAGTGCCAGATACAATGCCCCACAGTGCCAGTTACATTGCCCCACAGTGCCAGTTACATTGCCCCACAGTGCCAGATACAATGCCCCACTGTGCCAGTTACAATGCCCCACAGTGCCAGTTACATTGCCCCACAGTGCCAGATACAATGCCCCACTGTGCCAGATACATGCCCCACAGTACCAGATACATGCCCCACAGTGCCAGATACAATGCCCCACAGTGCCAGTTACATTGCCCCACAGTGCCAGATACAATGCCCCACAGTGCCAGTTACATTGCCCCACAGTGCCAGTTACATTGCCCCACAGTGCCAGATACAATGCCCCACAGTGCCAGATACAATGCCCCACAGTGCCAGATACATTGTCCCACAGTGCCAGTTACATTGCATCACAGTGCCAGATACATTGCCCCACAGTGCCAGATACATGCCCCACAGTGCCAGTTACATTGCCCCACAGTGCCAGATACAATGCCCCACTGTGCCAGTTACAATGCCCCACAGTGCCAGATACAATGCCCCACAGTGCCAGATACATGCCCCACAGTGCCAGTTACATGCCCCACAGTGCCAGTTACATTGCCCCACAGTGCCAGATACATTGCCCCACAGTGCCAGATACATTGCCCCACAGTGCCAGTTACATTGCCCCACAGTGCCGGATACATTGCCCCACAGTGCCAGTTACATTGCCCCACAGTGCCAGTTACATTGTCCCACAGTGCCAGATACAATGCCCCACTGTGCCAGATACAATGCCCCACAGTGCCAGATACATGCCCCACAGTGCCAGATACATGCCCCACAGTGCCAGTTACATTGTCCCACAGTGCCAGATACATGCCCCACAGTGCCAGTTACATTGTCCCACAGTGCCAGTTACATTGCCCCACAGTGCCAGATACATTGCCCCACAGTGCCAGATACATGCCCCACAGTGTCAGTTACATTGCCCCACAGTGCCAGATACAATGCCCCACAGTGCCTGATACATTGCATCACAGTGCCAGATACAATGCCCCACTGTGCCAGATACAATGCCCACACAGTGCCAGATACATTGCATCACAGTGCCAGATACATGCCCCACAGTGCCAGATACATTGCATCACAGTGCCAGATACAATGCCCCACAGTGCCAGATACAATGCCCACACAGTACCAGATACAATGCCCCACTGTGCCAGTTACATACCTCACTGTGCCAGTTACATGCCCCACTGTGCTTTCCCCCCCCTCCTCCCCCCCGTTCACTTACCGAGTCACCGGCGCGGCGCCGCCGCTTGTTCTATGTGAGGGGAGGAGAGCGCCTCTCCTTCCCCTCACCGCTCCAGGACAGGTCTCCGGCGGCTGTGTGGCACCGGTTCGCTAGCCAATCAGCGCTCACGGACCGGCAGCCAATCAGGAGCCGGTCCGCAAGCTCTGATTGGCTAACGCCGCCGGAGGCCGGACACAGCAGCGCTGCTGGCAGTGCTGCTAGGGCTTTCAGCGGCGGTGAGGGGAGGGAGAGACGGTGCGCTCTCCTCCCCTCACATTTCGGCTTTCGGCGTGATGGGGGCGAGTGGGGCATGATGCCCTGGCCGCCGCCAGCGCCCCCCTCTCCTGGGCCTGCCAAGGCGCCCAGGGCACGTGCCCCACTCGCCCTACCCTAGATACGCCTCTGGTGTGCCCCCCTCCCCTCCGGGGGGTACATTTACTAACATTCGTAATTTCCGAAAAAAGGTCAAAGTTCAATCACGAATGACATCGAAAGTGTAAAACTGCAACTTTTTGAATTTGTTACGATGGATTTACTAAGCTGTCGTATTCGGGTTTTTCTTTTCTTCCGATGTCGATGTCATTCGTGTTTTTTTTTATTTTTTTACGGCAGTGATTAGCAAAACACTGCCGACTTTTTTTACAATCAATCTCGGCCGGATCTGTGTGATCCGTGCTGGGGTTCATTTTTTTTTTTTTTTTAATTAAACAATGTAAATTCAAAAAAAAAAATGTGTGGGGTCCCCCCTCCTAAGCATAACCAGCCTCGGGCTCTTTGAGCCGATCCTGGTTGCAAAAATATGGGGGGAAAAATGACAGGGGTTCCCCCATATTTAAGCAACCAGCATCGGGCTCTGCGCCTGGTCCTGGTCCCAAAAATACGGGGGACAAAAAGAGTAGGGGTCCCCCGTATTTTTAAAACCAGCACCGGGCTCCACTAGCTGGACAGATAATGCCACAGCCGGGGGTCACTTTTATATAGTGCCCTGCGGCCGTGGCATCAAAAATCCAACTAGTCACCCCTGGCCGGGGTACCCTGGGGGAGTGGGGACCCCTTCAATCAAGGGGTCCCCCCCCCCCAGCCACCCAAGGGCCAGGGGTGAAGCCCGAGGCTGTCCCCCCCCATCCAATGGGCTGCGGATGGGGGGGCTGATAGCCTTTGTTGTAAAAGAAAAGATATTGTTTTTAGTAGCAGTACTACAAGTCCCAGCAAGCCTCCCCCGCATGCTGGTACTTGGAGAACCACAAGTACCAGCATGCGGCGGAAAAACTGGCCCGCTGGTACCTGTAGTACTACTACTAAAAAAATAGCCAAAAAAAGACAAGACACACACACCGTGAAAGTATAATTTTAATACATACATACACACATACATACATACTTACCTTAAGTTCCCACGCAGGTCGGTCCTCTTCTCCAGTAGAATCCAAGGGGTACCTGTTGAAGAAATTATACTCACGAGATCCAGGGGTCCAGGCTCCTCGGGAAATCCAGGGGTAATCCACGTACTTGAAAAAAAAAAAAAACGGTGTCCCGACCACGAACTGAAAGGGGACCCATGTTTGCACATGGGTCACCTTTCCACGAATGCCAGAAACCCACTTTGACTTCTGTCTAAGTGGGTTTCTTCAGCCAATCAGGGAGCGCCACGTTGTAGCACTCTCCTGATCAGCTGTGTGCTGCTGTCCTCACTGACAGGCGGCACACGGCAGTGTTACAATGTAGCGCCTATGCGCTACATTGTACCAATGATGGGAACTTTCTGCTCAGCGGTGACGTCACTTTAGGTCAACCGCAGGGCAGAAGAGGACCGACCTGCGTGGGAACTTAAGGTAAGTATGTATGTATGTGTGTATGTATGTAATAAAATTATACTTTCACGGTGTGTGTGTCTTGTCTTTTTTTGGCTATTTTTTTAGTAGTAGTACTACAGGTACCAGCGGGCCAGTTTTTCCGCCGCATGCTGGTACTTGTGGTTCTCCAAGTACCAGCATGCGGGGGAGGCTTGCTGGGACTTGTAGTACTGCTACTAAAAACAATATCTTTTCTTTTACAACAAAGGCTATCAGCCCCCCCATCCGCAGCCCATTGGATGGGGGGGACAGCCTCGGGCTTCACCCCTGGCCCTTGGGTGGCTGGGGGGGGGGGACCCCTTGATTGAAGGGGTCCCCACTCCCCCAGGGTACCCCGGCCAGGGGTGACTAGTTGGATTTTTGATGCCACGGCCGCAGGGCACTATATAAAAGTGACCCCCGGCTGTGGCATTATCTGTCCAGCTAGTGGAGCCCGGTGCTGGTTTTAAAAATACGGGGGACCCCTACTCTTTTTGTCCCCCGTATTTTTGGAACCAGGACCAGGCGCAGAGCCCGATGCTGGTTGCTTAAATATGGGGGAACCCCTGTCATTTTTTTCCCCATATTTCTGCAACCAGGATCGGCTCAAAGAGCCCGAGGCTGGTTATGCTTAGGAGGGGGGACCCCACGCAATTTTTATTGAAAAAATAAGCACTTTCCCACCCCTTCCAACTGATATACATGCACGGATCTCATGGATCCGTGCATGTCTATCCAATCACGAAAAAAAAAAGCAGGTCTGTTTTTTTTTAGCACTTTTTTACGAGTTGTAATTTTTCACGGCAGTGTTTTGTTTTTTTTTGCTTTGCACTTCTTAGTAAATGACCGAGATTCATACTTAAACAGCCGCGTTTTGACCGATGGTGTATTCATTCGTAATTTTTTACTTGGACTTGCAAAAAATTACGAATGCCCTCATCTCTGCCGTGATTAGTGTTTAGTAAATTACCGAGATGACACTTTGATGAAAAAACGGCATCTCGGTCAAAATCGGGAGCTTAGTAAATTTACCCCCTAGTCTGTATATGTAGTCAGGGCTGGTTCTAGACCTTGTGGCACCCAGGGCGAATGTTTCCTTTGGCATCCCCCCTCTCCCCATTGAAAACAGGGACAGGTAGCCACTTATGCATGTTGTGCCAGGCAGAGCCCTGTATACACATTGCGCCAAGTAGCCCCCTACACACATTGCGCCATGTAGCCCCTTCCACACACCGTGCCAGGTAGCCCCTTATACACACGTTGCCCCAGGTAGCCCCTTACACACATTGCATCAGGTAGTCCCTCATATACGTTGCAACAGGTAGCCCCTAATATACGTCGCACCAGGTAGCCTCTCATATACGTTGCTCCAGGTAGGCTCTCATATACGTTGCACCAGGTAGTCCCTCATATACGTTGCAACAGGTAGCCCCTAATATACGTCGCACCAGGTAGCCCCACATATATGTTGCACCAGGTCAGTGGTATATCTAGGGGTCCAAGCGCCCCTGGCAAAAGTAAGGGACTGGCGCCACCCCACCACCCCAATATATTTGAAATGGGGAAGACCGAAAAAAGCGCGTAGCCACACAATAGTACTCCATTTCAAATTACACCACATAGTAGTGGCCCTGACTCACATTACACCACACAGTGGGGGTCATTCCGAGTTGTTCGCTCGCAAGCGGATTTTAGCAGATTTGCTCACGCTAAGCCGCCGCCTACTGGGAGTGTCTCTTAGCATCTTAAAATTGCGAACGATGTATTCGCAATATTGCGATTACACACCTCGTAGCAGTTTCTGAGTAGCTTCAGACTTACTCGGCATCTGCGATCAGTTCAGTGCTTGTCGTTCCTGGTTTGACGTCACAAACACACCCAGCGTTCGCCCAGACACTCCTCCGTTTCTCCGGCCACTCCTGCGTTTTTTCTGGAAACGGTAGCGTTTTTTTCCACACGCCCATAAAACGGCCAGTTTCCGCCCAGTAACACCCATCTCCTGTCAATCACATTACGATCGCCAGAACGATGAAAAAGCCGTGAGTAAAATTCCTAACTGCATAGCAAATTTACTTGGCGCAGTCGCAGTGCGAACATTGCGCATGCGCATTAAGCGGAAAATCGCTGCGATGCGAAGATTTTTACCGAGTGAACAACTCTGAATGAGGGCCTGTATTCCTATCCGTTTAGTAGATAGACAGTGTCTAGTTAGACAGTCAATAGATAGATACCATATATTAGACAGACATTAGGTCGACAGGGTCAAAAGGTCGACATGGAAAAGGTCGACAGGTCAAAAGGTCGACACAGTCAAAAGGTCGACATGATAATGTTCGACATAAAAAATGTGTTTTTTTAATTTAACATGTTTTTGGACTATTTCATACTTTCTCTATCCATGTCGGCATAGAGTTGGTTATAAACCTTGTGGCGAGCGCAGCAAGGGTATGCCTTTCTACATTTGGGGGTCCCAGATAACAAAACTATCCACACAAACCACAAAAATGCAAAAGACATGGGGCGGGATGTATTAACATACATCGCCGCACCTCGCCGGTTACCGCAGCGATGTTGATCGCGTATGTACTAACATATGCGATCAACATCGCGATGCGGTGACGGAGGCCACCCGCGATACCTGTTAGGTGGTCTGCGGGGGGTCTCCGTCACCTCCATGGGGTCCCCACACTGCCTTGATGCCGGGTAGCAGCAGCAGGCTGCCCCCGGCGCCTCCTCCTTCTCCCCCCTGCAGCCGGAAGGACGTCCGGCTGCGTTGCTAGGGGGAGGAGGAGATTACCTTCTGGGTCCGGGGCATCATGGAGGAAGGTAAGCTGGGGGGGAGGGGGGTCGGCATCTGCGGCGGTGTCGACGGTGTCGGCGGGTCGCGGCGGTCGGCGAAAAGAAGCCCATAGGCTTCTATAGGGTATCGCCATCCAGAGATGGCGATACCCTGGACGCCGAAAACGCGGCGGTAGGGTGTTAGTAAATATGAAAATGCGGTAAAACCCCCGTTTTCGGGGGTCTTACCGCATTTTTGCTTTAGTACATCCCGCCCATGGTGTCTACGTTTTTTATGTCGACCATTTTCATGTCGACCTTTTGACCCTGTCGACCTTTTGACCTGTCGACCTTTTCCATGTCGACCTTTTGACCCTGTCGACCTTTTGACCCTGTCGACCTAATGTCTGTCCAACATATGGTGTCTATCTATTGACTGTCTAACTAGACACTATGGGGTATATTTACTAACATTCGTAATTTTCGGAAAAAGGTCAAAGTTCAATCACGAATGACATCGAAAGTGTAAAACTGCAACTTTTTGAATTTATTACGCCTAATTTACTAAGCTGTCGTATTCGGATTTTTCATTTGTTCCGATGTCGATGTCATTCGTGTTTTTTCCCGTTTTTTACGGCAGTGATTAGCAAAACACTGCCGACTTTATCACAATGAATCTCGGCCGGATCTGTGTGATCCGTGCTGAGGTTCATTTTTTTATATTTTTTTAAATAAACACTGTAAAACGGAGAAAAAAAATGCGTGGGGTCCCCCCTCCTAAGCATAACCAGCCTCGGGCTCTTTGAGCCGACCCTGGTTGCAGAAATATGGGGGAAAAAATGACAGGGGTTCCCCCATATTTAAGCAACCAGCATCGGGCTCTGCGCCTGGTCCTGGTTCCAAAAATACGGGGGACAAAAAGAGTAGGGGTCCCCCGTATTTCTAAAACCAGCACCGGGCTCCACTAGCTGGACAGATAATGCCACAGCCGGGGGTCACTTTTATATAGTGCCCTGCGGCCGTGGCATCAAAAATCCAACTAGTCACCCCTGGCCGGGGTACCCTGGGGGAGTGGGGACCCCTTCAATCAAGGGGTCCCCCCCCCAGCCACCCAAGGGCCAGGGGTGAAGCCCGAGGCTGTCCCCCCCATCCAATTGGCTGCGGATGGGGGGCTGATAGCCTTTTGTGAAAATGAAAAGATATTGTTTTTAGTAGCAGTACTACAAGGCCCAGCAAGCCTCCCCCGCATGCTGGTACTTGGAGAACCACAAGTACCAGCATGCGGCGGAAAAACGGGCCCGCTGGTACCTGTAGTACTACTACTAAAAAAATACCCAAAAAAGACAAGACACACACACCTTGAAAGTAAAGTTTTATTACATACATCCACACAAACATACATACATACTTAACTTATGTTCACACGCAGGTCGGTCCTCTTCTCCAGTAGAATCCATGGGGTACCTGTTGATTAAATTCTACTCACCAGATCCCGGGTCCCAGGGTCCTCGTAGCATCCATTTGTAATCCAGGTACTTGAATAAAATAAAAAAATGGACAACCGAGCCACGCACTGAAAGGGGACCCATGTTTTCACATGGGTCCCCTTTCCCCGAATGCCAGAAACCCACTCTGACTGATGTCTAAGTGGGTTTCTTCAGCCAATCAGGGAGCGCCACGTTGTAGCACCCTCCTGATCGGCTGTGTGCTCCTGTACTGAGTGACAGGCGGCACACGGCAGTGTTACAATGTAGCGCCTATGCGCTCCATCGTAACCAATGGTGGGAACTTTCTGCCCTGCGGTTGACCGAAAGTGAGCTCACCGCAGGGCAGAAAGTTCCCACCATTGGTTACAATGGAGCGCATAGGCGCAACATTGTAACACTGCCGTGTGCCGCCTGTCAGACAGTACAGGAGCACACAGCCGATCAGGAGGGTGCTACAACGTGGCGCTCCCTGATTGGCTGAAGAAACCCACTTAGACATCAGTCAGAGTGAGTTTCTGGCATTCGGGGAAAGGGGACCCATGTGCAAACATGGGGCCCCTTTCAGTTCGTGGCTCGGTTGTCCGTTTTTTTATTTTATTCAAGTACGTGGATTTCAAATGGATGCTACGAGGAGCCTGGGACCCTGGAGCTGGTGAGTAGAATTTATTCAACAGGTACCCCTTGGATTCTACTGGAGAAGAGGACAGACCCTCGTGTGAACATAAGGTAAGTATGTATGTATCAAAAAACAGACAAGAAAGTAATAACTTGCGCCTCTTTAGCAGCTTTGTACTGAAACCCCTTGGAGACACCACTTCCAAAAATGCATATATATTATCAAAAAAATTGGAGTAGTACACAAGCGCTTCTAGTTCTATAGAATTTCTTTACACGATACACTCTTAGTATCCGGTATTCTCAGTTTTCTGTGTAGTTCGCACCTCCAAACTGACCTCCTTGCAGGTGCTTGTACACATATAAAGGTATCTTTTTCCCAAATCTTCCTTTCTTATGATCCCTCTTAGTAAGACGCTCACCTCATATAGGAACCCTATATGCTCTAAAAGGTTTCTTTACGGTCTTCATACATCACATCACAATCTGAAGGCACCCTCTCCCTTGTTATAGCGCTCACCTTAAGGTAGATCCCTATGTTCCTTGAAAGGTTTCTTTTGCCGTCAGCGTCCACTGGATGTGTAATGGAAAGGAGCCACTTTTTTCAATCCTAAGCACTCAAGTATGATACCGTACGTCCACAGTAGTAAAAAAATGTAGTTTTAATTAAAAGAAAAAATGTCATACAATTAAAAAACATACATATACCCACATAAGGCCGTCTGGGTTTGTCCCTCTCTACTCTCTTCGGAACCGATGGTGATAATTTCACCAAAAAAGGTTTTTTGATGGCACTTACTGCCTGGGTTCCTGATTGGAGAATTTAACTGATGGAGGAGAAAACAACCCTTAGACCGGGGTAAAAATGAATTAAAAGCCAACGCGTTTCGGAAAAATCCTTCCTCAGGGCATGTTTGAGGACCTACCCAGTCGGCCTTTTAAACCTAACTGAGATTACCTCCCAATATCATAACCAATCAGATGCATCCGTTTTGGGCATCCGTTATAAACATGTTTCTGATGTTCAGAAATGATATTACTGTCCTGTACATATCTATGCATGATATTTTACATGTTTAAACATGAATTAGTACATGTAAATAAAGAAAAAAACAAACTTTTGCATTAATTGGTATTAAACAAGATCCGTTCCGGAATACCCCTAATCCCAATCCCTACTCGTTTTATACGAGTTGATTGCCCTTAGTCCGGAGTTATTGTCCATGTTTCCCTAATGTGCCGTTTTGTCACTTCCGGTTCCGGTTTCTATGGAGACGCACATATCTCCATGCGGTGGTGCGTCTTCAAAGACTCTCCTACTAGCGGTGATGTGGTTCCGAGTGTTGTTATGGAAACCGCTTCCTCAGAATAGTAGCCATGGAAACCTGTGTAGTTTGTCAGTTCCTGTATATGATGACGTGTTTCCGGTTCGGTGGAACGCAAACAAGGAAGTCTGCTGGAACGCATATCCCGTTTTTCACAGCATAGAGTGTAGATGTTCACATATTCTCATTGTGAAAGACAGAGACAACACAAAAAAAAAAATTTCTGTTAGTCATGGATCAAGTTTCTATACTTTGTATACATATACAGTTAGTCGTTTTTCCCCATCGTTAGTTCTCCAATTAGGGGCAATTAATTTAATTCCACATCATTGCACTTCAAAAATGCTCATGCATGCAATATTAACCATCTAAAAAGTTTCAGTGGAATTAAATTAATTGCCCCTAATTGGAGAACTAACGATGGGGAAAAACGACTGGCAAAAAGTGAGATGAGGACCATTTATGAGCTAAAAACTCTGGTCCCAAATGGATTAAATGTAGAATTCGAAATGAAGTGGTTCCTGTAATAGAAATCTTTCTAAGTACTGTCTAACTGTATATGTATACAAAGTATAGAAACTTGATCCATGACTAACAGAAATTTTTTTTTTTGTGTTGTCTCTGTCTTTCACAATGAGAATATGTGAACATCTACACTCTATGCTGTGAAAAACGGGATATGCGTTCCAGCAGACTTCCTTGTTTGCGTTCCACCGAACCGGAAACACGTCATCATATACAGGAACTGACAAACTACACAGGTTTCCATGGCTACTATTCTGAGGAAGCGGTTTCCATAACAACACTCGGAACCACATCACCGCTAGTAGGAGAGTCTTTGAAGACGCACCACCGCATGGAGATATGTGCGTCTCCATAGAAACCGGAACCGGAAGTGACAAAACGGCACATTAGGGAAACATGGACAATAACTCCGGACTAAGGGCAATCAACTCGTATAAAACGAGTAGGGATTGGGATTAGGGGTATTCCGGAACGGATCTTGTTTAATACCAATTAATGCAAAAGTTTGTTTTTTTCTTTATTTACATGTACTAATTCATGTTTAAACATGTAAAATATCATGCATAGATATGTACAGGACAGTAATATCATTTCTGAACATCAGAAACATGTTTATAACGGATGCCCAAAACGGATGCATCTGATTGGTTATGATATTGGGAGGTAATCTCAGTTAGGTTTAAAAGGCCGACTGGGTAGGTCCTCAAACATGCCCTGAGGAAGGATTTTTCCGAAACGCGTTGGCTTTTAATTCATTTTTACCCCGGTCTAAGGGTTGTTTTCTCCTCCATCAGTTAAATTCTCCAATCAGGAACCCAGGCAGTAAGTGCCATCAAAAAACCTTTTTTGGTGAAATTATCACCATCGGTTCCGAAGAGAGTAGAGAGGGACAAACCCAGACGGCCTTATGTGGGTATATGTATGTTTTTTAATTGTATGACATTTTTTCTTTTAATTAAAACTACATTTTTTTACTACTGTGGACGTACGGTATCATACTTGAGTGCTTAGGATTGAAAAAAGTGGCTCCTTTCCATTACACATCCAGTGGACGCTGACGGCAAAAGAAACCTTTCAAGGAACATAGGGATCTACCTTAAGGTGAGCGCTATAACAAGGGAGAGGGTGCCTTCAGATTGTGATGTGATGTATGAAGACCGTAAAGAAACCTTTTAGAGCATATAGGGTTCCTATATGAGGTGAGCGTCTTACTAAGAGGGATCATAAGAAAGGAAGATTTGGGAAAAAGATACCTTTATATGTGTACAAGCACCTGCAAGGAGGTCAGTTTGGAGGTGCGAACTACACAGAAAACTGAGAATACCGGATACTAAGAGTGTATCGTGTAAAGAAATTCTATAGAACTAGAAGCGCTTGTGTACTACTCCAATTTTTTTGATAATAAGTATGTATGTATGTTTGTGTGGATGGATGTAATAAAACTTTACTTTCAAGGTGTGTGTGTCTTGACTTTTTTTGGGTATTTTTTTAGTAGTAGTACTACAGGTACCAGCGGGCCCGTTTTTCCGCCGCATGCTGGTACTTGTGGTTCTCCAAATACCAGCATGCGGGGAGGCTTGCTGGGCCTTGTAGTACTGCTACTAAAAACAATATCTTTTCATTTTCACAAAAGGCTATCAGCCCCCCATCCGCAGCCAATTGGATGGGGGGGACAGCCTCGGGCTTCACCCCTGGCCCTTGGGTGGCTGGGGGGGGGACCCCTTGATTGAAGGGGTCCCCACTCCCCCAGGGTACCCCGGCCAGGGGTGACTAGTTGGATTTTTGATGCCACGGCCGCAGGGCACTATATAAAAGTGACCCCCGGCTGTGGCATTATCTGTCCAGCTAGTGGAGCCCGGTGCTGGTTTTAAAAATACGGGGGACCCCTACTCTTTTTGTCCCCCGTATTTTTGGAACCAGGACCAGGCGCAGAGCCCGATGCTGGTTGCTTAAATATGGGGGAACCCCTGTCAATTTTTCCCCCATATTTCTGCAACCAGGATCGGCTCAAAGAGCCCGAGGCTGGTTATGCTTAGGAGGGGGGACCCCACGCAATTTTTTTTAAGAAAATAATCACTTTCCCACCCCTTCCCACTGATATACATGCACGGATCTCATGGATCCCTGCATGCCTATACAATCACGGATTAAAAAAGCAGGTCTGTTTTTTTTTAGCACTTTTTTACGAGTTGTAATTTTTCACGGCAGTGTTTTATTTTTTTTTGCTTTGCACTTCTTAGTAAATGACCGAGATTCATACTTAAACAGCCGCATTTTGACCGATGGTGTATTCATTCGTAATTTTTTTCTTGGACTTCCAAAAAATTCCGAATGCCCTCATCACTGCCGTGATTATTGCTTAGTAAATTACCGAGATGACACTTTGATGAAAAAACGGCATCTCGGTAAAAATCGGGACCTTAGTAAATATACCCCTATCTATCTTTCATACCGGAACCCACAGTATTACACCACACAGTAGTACCCCTCAGCCCTCCCTTCCCTGTGTGCCCCCTGCAGCAGCCTCAGCCGTCCATTCCCTCTGTGACTCTGCAGCAGCCTAGCCTCAGCCCCCTCCCCCATTGCTTCTGCAGCAGCCATCCACCCACTGCCATCCCCTCCCCATTCCTTGTTCCCCCGCAGCAGCCCTGTATTCTCCTCTTGTATCAGTGGCGGCGGCACCAGGCTCCTCAGTCTTAGAGATGAGCGCCTGAAATTTTTCGGGTTTTGTGTTTTGGTTTTGGGTTCGGTTCCGCGGCCGTGTTTTGGGTTCGAACGCGTTTTGGCAAAACCTCACCGAATTTTTTTTGTCGGATTCGGGTGTGTTTTGGATTCGGGTGTTTTTTTCAAAAAACACTAAAAAACAGCTTAAATCATAGAATTTGGGGGTCATTTTGATCCCAAAGTATTATTAACCTCAAAAACCATAATTTACACTCATTTTCAGTCTATTCTGAATACCTCACACCTCACAATATTATTTTTAGTCCTAAAATTTGCACCGAGGTCGCTGTGTGAGTAAGATAAGCGACCCTAGTGGCCGACACAAACACCGGGCCCATCTAGGAGTGGCACTGCAGTGTCACGCAGGATGGCCCTTCCAAAAAACCCTCCCCAAACAGCACATGACGCAAAGAAAAAAAGAGGCGCAATGAGGTAGCTGTGTGAGTAAGATTAGCGACCCTAGTGGCCGACACAAACACCGGGCCCATCTAGGAGTGGCACTGCAGTGTCACGCAGGATGTCCCTTCCAAAAAACCCTCCCCAAACAGCACATGACGCAAAGAAAAAAAGAGGCGCAATGAGGTAGCTGACTGTGTGAGTAAGATTAGCGACCCTAGTGGCCGACACAAACACCGGGCCCATTTAGGAGTGGCACTGCAGTGTCACGCAGGATGTCCCTTCCAAAAAACCCTCCCCAATCAGCACATGATGCAAAGAAAAAGAAAAGAAAAAAGAGGTGCAAGATGGAATTGTCCTTGGGCCCTCCCACCCACCCTTATGTTGTATAAACAGGACATGCACACTTTAACCAACCCATCATTTCAGTGACAGGGTCTGCCACACGACTGTGACTGATATGACGGGTTGGTTTGGACCCCCCCCCAAAAAGAAGCAATTAATCTCTCCTTGCACAAACTGGCTCTACAGAGGCAAGATGTCCACCTCATCTTCACCCTCCGATATATCACCGTGTACATCCCCCACCTCACAGATTATCAATTCGTCCCCACTGGAATCCACCATCTCAGCTCCCTGTGTACTTTGTGGAGGCAATTGCTGCTGGTCAATGTCTCCGCGGAGGAATTGATTATAATTCATTTTAATGAACATCATCTTCTCCACATTTTCTGGATGTAACCTCGTACGCCGATTGCTGACAAGGTGAGCGGCGGCACTAAACACTCTTTCGGAGTACACACTTGTGGGAGGGCAACTTAGGTAGAATAAAGCCAGTTTGTGCAAGGGCCTCCAAATTGCCTCTTTTTCCTGCCAGTATAAGTACGGACTATGTGACGTGCCTACTTGGATGCGGTCACTCATATAATCCTCCACCATTCTATCAATGTTGAGAGAATCATATGCAGTGACAGTAGACGACATGTCCGTAATCGTTGTCAGGTCCTTCAGTCCGGACCAGATGTCAGCATCAGCAGTCGCTCCAGACTGCCCTGCATCACCGCCAGCGGGTGGGCTCGGAATTCTGAGCCTTTTCCTCGCACCCCCAGTTGCGGGAGAATGTGAAGGAGGAGATGTTGACAGGTCGCGTTCCGCTTGACTTGACAATTTTGTCACCAGCAGGTCTTTCAACCCCAGCAGACTTGTGTCTGCCGGAAAGAGAGATCCAAGGTAGGCTTTAAATCTAGGATCGAGCACGGTGGCCAAAATGTAGTGCTCTGATTTCAACAGATTGACCACCCGTGAATCCTTGTTAAGCGAATTAAGGGCTCCATCCACAAGTCCCACATGCCTAGCGGAATCGCTCCGTGTTAGCTCCTCCTTCAATGTCTCCAGCTTCTTCTGCAAAAGCCTGATGAGGGGAATGACCTGACTCAGGCTGGCAGTGTCTGAACTGACTTCACGTGTGGCAAGTTCAAAGGGCATCAGAACCTTGCACAACGTTGAAATCATTCTCCACTGAGCTTGAGACAGGTGCATTCCACCTACTATATCGTGCTCAATTGTATAGGCTTGAATGGCCTTTTGCTGCTCCTCCAACCTCTGAAGCATATAGAGGGTTGAATTCCACCTCGTTACCACTTCTTGCTTCAGATGATGGCAGGGCAGGTTCAGTAGTTTTTGGTGGTGCTCCAGTCTTCTGTACGTGGTGCCTGTACGCCGAAAGTGTCCCGCAATTCTTCTGGCCACCGACAGCATCTCTTGCACGCCCCTGTCGTTTTTTAAAAAATTCTGCACCACCAAATTCAAGGTATGTGCAAAACATGGGACGTGCTGGAATTTGCCCATATTTAATGCACACACAATATTGCTGGCGTTGTCCGATGCCACAAATCCACAGGAGAGTCCAATTGGGGTAAGCCATTCCGCGATGATCTTCCTCAGTTGCCGTAAGAGGTTTTCAGCTGTGTGCGTATTCTGGAAACCGGTGATACAAAGCGTAGCCTGCCTAGGAAAGAGTTGGCGTTTGCGAGATGCTGCTACTGGTGCCGCCGCTGCTGTTCTTGCGGCGGGAGTCCATACATCTACCCAGTGGGCTGTCACAGTCATATAGTCCTGACCCTGCCCTGCTCCACTTGTCCACATGTCCGTGGTTAAGTGGACATTGGGTAAAGCTGCATTTTTTAGGACACTGGTGACTCTTTTTCTGAGGTCTGTGTACATTTTCGGTATCGCCTGCCTAGAGAAATGGAACCTAGATGGTATTTGGTACCGGGGACACAGTACCTCCAACAAGTCTCTAGTTGGCTCTGCAGTAATGATGGATACCGGAACCACGTTTCTCACCACCCAGGATGCCAAGGCCTCAGTTATCCGCTTTGCAGTAGGATGACTGCTGTGATATTTCATCTTCCTCGCAAAGGACTGTTGAACAGTCAATTGCTTACTGGAAGTAGTACAAGTGGGCTTACGACTTCCCCTCTGGGATGACCATCGACTCCCAGCGGCAACAACAGCAGCGCCAGCAGCAGTAGGCGTTACACGCAAGGATGCATCGGAGGAATCCCAGGCAGGAGAGGACTCGTCAGAATTGCCAGTGACATGGCCTGCAGGACTATTGGCATTCCTGGGGAAGGAGGAAATTGACACTGAGGGAGTTGGTGGGGTGGTTTGCGTGAGCTTGGTTACAAGAGGAAGGGATTTACTGGTCAGTGGACTGCTTCCGCTGTCACCCAAAGTTTTTGAACTTGTCACTGACTTATTATGAATGCGCTGCAGGTGACGTATAAGGGAGGATGTTCCGAGGTGGTTAACGTCCTTACCCCTACTTATTACAGCTTGACAAAGGGAACACACGGCTTGACACCTGTTGTCCGCATTTCTGGTGAAATACCTCCACACCGAAGAGCTGATTTTTTTGGTATTTTCACCTGGCATGTCAACGGCCATATTCCTCCCACGGACAACAGGTGTCTCCCCGGGTGCCTGACTTAAACAAACCACCTCACCATCAGAATCCTCCTGGTCAATTTCCTCCCCAGCGCCAGCAACACCCATATCCTCCTCATCCTGGTGTACTTCAACACTGACATCTTCAATCTGACTATCAGGAACTGGACTGCGGGTGCTCCTTCCAGCACTTGCAGGGGGCGTGCAAATGGTGGAAGGCGCATGCTCTTCACGTCCAGTGTTGGGAAGGTCAGGCATCGCAACCGACACAATTGGACTCTCCTTGTGGATTTGGGATTTCGAAGAATGCACAGTTCTTTGTGGTGCTTTTGCCAGCTTGAGTCTTTTCATTTTTCTAGCGAGAGGCTGAGTGCTTCCATCCTCATGTGAAGCTGAACCACTAGCCATGAACATAGGCCAGGGCCTCAGCCGTTCCTTGCCACTCCGTGTCGTAAATGGCATATTGGCAAGTTTACGCTTCTCCTCCGACAATTTTATTTTAGGTTTTGGAGTCCTTTTTTTTCTGATATTTGGTGTTTTGGATTTGACATGCTCTGTACTATGACATTGGGCATCGGCCTTGGCAGACGACGTTGCTGGCATTTCATCGTCTCGGCCATGACTAGTGGCAGCAGCTTCAGCACGAGGTGGAAGTGGATCTTGATCTTTCCCTAATTTTGGAACCTCAACATTTTTGTTCTCCATATTTTAATAGGCACAATTAAAAGGCACCTCAGGTAAACAATGGAGATGGATACTAGTATACAATTATGGACTGCCTGCCGAGTGCAGACACAGAGGTAGCCACAGCCGTGAACTACCGCACTGTACTGTGTCTGCTGCTAATATAGACTGGTTGATAAAGAGATAGTATACTCGTAACTAGTATGTATGTATAAAGAAAGAAAAAAAAACCACGGTTAGGTGGTATATACAATTATGGACGGGCTGCCGAGTGCCGACACAGAGGTAGCCACAGCCGTGAACTACCGCACTGTACTATGTCTGCTGCTAATATAGACTGGTTGATAAAGAGATAATATACTCGTAACTAGTATGTATGTATAAAGAAAGAAAAAAAAACCACGGTTAGGTGGTATATACAATTATGGACGGGCTGCCGAGTGCCGACACAGAGGTAGCCACAGCCGTGAACTACCGCACTGTACTGTGTCTGCTGCTAATATATAGACTGGTTGATAAAGAGATAGTATACTCGTAACTAGTATGTATGTATAAAGAAAGAAAAAAAAACCACGGTTAGGTGGTATATACAATTATGGACGGGCTGCCGAGTGCCGACACAGAGGTAGCCACAGCCGTGAACTACCGCACTGTACTGTGTCTGCTGCTAATATATAGACTGGTTGATAAAGAGATAGTATACTCGTAACTAGTATGTATGTATAAAGAAAGAAAAAAAAACCACGGTTAGGTGGTATATACAATTATGGACGGGCTGCCGAGTGCCGACACAGAGGTAGCCACAGCCGTGAACTACCGCACTGTACTGTGTCTGCTGCTAATATAGACTGGTTGATAAAGAGATAGTATACTCGTAACTAGTATGTATGTATAAAGAAAGAAAAAAAAAACACGGTTAGGTGGTATATACAATTATGGACTGCCTGCCGAGTGCCGACACAGAGGTAGCCACAGCCGTGAACTACCGCACTGTACTGTGTCTGCTGCTAATATAGACTGGTTGATAAAGAGATAGTATACTCGTAACTAGTATGACTATAAAGAAAGAAAAAAAAACCACGGTTAGGTGGTATATACAATTATGGACGGGCTGCCGAGTGCCGACACAGAGGTAGCCACAGCCGTGAACTACCGCACTGTACTGTGTCTGCTGCTAATATAGACTGGTTGATAAAGAGATAGTATACTACTAATATTATATATACTGGTGGTCAGGTCACTGGTCACTAGTCACACTGGCAGTGGCACTCCTGCAGCAAAAGTGTGCACTGTTTAATTTTAATATAATATTATGTACTCCTGGCTCCTGCTATAACCTATAACTGGCACTGCAGTGCTCCCCAGTCTCCCCCACAATTATAAGCTGTGTGAGCTGAGCACAGTCAGATATATATACATTGATGCAGCACACTGGGCTGAGCAGTGCACACAGATATGGTATGTGACTTAGTCACTGTGTGTATCGTTTTTTTCAGGCAGAGAACGGATATATTAAATAAAACAAACAACTGCACTGTCTGGTGGTCACTGTGGTCGTCAGTCACTAAACTCTGCACTCTCTTCTACAGTATCACAGCCTCAGGTCAATCTCTCTCTCTCTCTCTCTCAACCCTAATCTAAATGGAGAGGACGCCAGCCACGTCCTCTCCCTATCAATCTCAATGCACGTGTGAAAATTAGAGATGAGCGCCTGAAATTTTTCGGGTTTTGTGTTTTGGTTTTGGGTTCGGTTCCGCGGCCGTGTTTTGGGTTCGAACGCGTTTTGGCAAAACCTCACCGAATTTTTTTTGTCGGATTCGGGTGTGTTTTGGATTCGGGTGTTTTTTTCAAAAAACCCTAAAAAACAGCTTAAATCATAGAATTTGGGGGTAATTTTGATCCCAAAGTATTATTAACCTCAAAAAACATAATTTACACTCATTTTCAGCCTATTCTGAACACATCACACCTCACAATATTATTTTTAGTCCTAAAATTTGCACCGAGGTCGCTGTGTGAGTTAGATAAGCGACCCTAGTGGCCGACACAAACACCGGGCCCATCTAGGAGTGGCACTGCAGTGTCACGCAGGATGTCCCTTCCAAAAAACCCTCCCCAAACAGCACATGACGCAAAGAAAAAAAGAGGCGCAATGAGGTAGCTGACTGTGTGAGAAAGATAAGCGACCCTAGTGGCCGACACAAACACCGGGCCCATCTAGGAGTGGCACTGCAGTGTCACGCAGGATGTCCCTTCCAAAAAACCCTCCCCAAACAGCACATGACGCAAAGAAAAAAAGAGGCGCAATGAGGTAGCTGTGTGAGAAAGATAAGCGACCCTAGTGGCCGACACAAACACCGGGCCCATCTAGGAGTGGCACTGCAGTGTCACGCAGGATGTCCCTTCCAAAAAACCCTCCCCAAACAGCACATGACGCAAAGAAAAAAAGAGGCGCAATGAGGTAGCTGTGTGAGTAAGATTAGCGACCCTAGTGGCCGACACAAACACCGGGCCCATCTAGGAGTGGCACTGCAGTGTCACGCAGGATGGCCCTTCCAAAAAACCCTCCCCAAACAGCACATGACGCAAAGAAAAAAAGAGGCGCAATGAGGTAGCTGACTGTGTGAGTAAGATTAGCGACCCTAGTGGCCGACACAAACACCGGGCACATCTAGGAGTGACACTGCAGTGTCACGCAGGATGTCCCTTCCAAAAAACCCTCCCCAAACAGCACATGACGCAAAGAAAAAAAGAGGCGCAATGAGGTAGCTGACTGTGTGAGAAAGATAAGCGACCCTAGTGGCCGACACAAACACCGGGCCCATCTAGGAGTGGCACTGCAGTGTCACGCAGGATGTCCCTTCCAAAAAACCCTCCCCAATCAGCACATGATGCAAAGAAAAAGAAAAGAAAAAAGAGGTGCAAGATGGAATTATCCTTGGGCCCTCCCACCCACCCTTATGTTGTATAAACAAAACAGGACATGCACACTTTAACCAACCCATCATTTCAGTGACAGGGTCTGCCACACGACTGTGACTGATATGACGGGTTGGTTTGGACCCCCCCCAAAAAAGAAGCAATTAATCTCTCCTTGCACAAACTGGCTCTACAGAGGCAAGATGTCCACCTCATCTTCACCCTCCGATATATCACCGTGTACATCCCCCTCCTCACAGATTATCAATTCGTCCCCACTGGAATCCACCATCTCAGCTCCCTGTGTACTTTGTGGAGGCAATTGCTGCTGGTCAATGTCTCCGCGGAGGAATTGATTATAATTCATTTTAATGAACATCATCTTCTCCACATTTTCTGGATGTAACCTCGTACGCCGATTGCTGACAAGGTGAGCGGCGGCACTAAACACTCTTTCGGAGTACACACTTGTGGGAGGGCAACTTAGGTAGAATAAAGCCAGTTTGTGCAAGGGCCTCCAAATTGCCTCTTTTTCCTGCCAGTATAAGTACGGACTGTGTGACGTGCCTACTTGGATGCGGTCACTCATATAATCCTCCACCATTCTATCAATGTTGAGAGAATCATATGCAGTGACAGTAGACGACATGTCCGTAATCGTTGTCAGGTCCTTCAGTCCGGACCAGATGTCAGCATCAGCAGTCGCTCCAGACTGCCCTGCATCACCGCCAGCGGGTGGGCTCGGAATTCTGAGCCTTTTCCTCGCACCCCCAGTTGCGGGAGAATGTGAAGGAGGAGATGTTGACAGGTCGCGTTCCGCTTGACTTGACAATTTTGTCACCAGCAGGTCTTTCAACCCCAGCAGACCTGTGTCTGCCGGAAAGAGAGATCCAAGGTAGGCTTTAAATCTAGGATCGAGCACGGTGGCCAAAATGTAGTGCTCTGATTTCAACAGATTGACCACCCGTGAATCCTTGTTAAGCGAATTAAGGGCTGCATCCACAAGTCCCACATGCCTAGCGGAATCGCTCCGTGTTAGCTCCTTCTTCAATGCCTCCAGCTTCTTCTGCAAAAGCCTGATGAGGGGAATGACCTGACTCAGGCTGGCAGTGTCTGAACTGACTTCACGTGTGGCAAGTTCAAAGGGCATCAGAACCTTGCACAACGTTGAAATCATTCTCCACTGCACTTGAGACAGGTGCATTCCATCTCCTATATCGTGCTCAATTGTATAGGCTTGAATGGCCTTTTGCTGCTCCTCCAACCTCTGAAGCATATAGAGGGTTGAATTCCACCTCGTTACCACTTCTTGCTTCAGATGATGGCAGGGCAGGTTCAGTAGTTTTTGGTGGTGCTCCAGTCTTCTGTACGTGGTGCCTGTACGCCGAAAGTGTCCCGCAATTTTTCTGGCCACCGACAGCATCTCTTGCACGCCCCTGTCGTTTTTTAAAAAATTCTGCACCACCAAATTCAAGGTATGTGCAAAACATGGGACGTGCTGGAATTTGCCCATATTTAATGCACACACAATATTGCTGGCGTTGTCCGATGCCACAAATCCACAGGAGAGTCCAATTGGGGTAAGCCATTCCGCGATGATCTTCCTCAGTTGCCGTAAGAGGTTTTCAGCTGTGTGCGTATTCTGGAAAGCGGTGATACAAAGCGTAGCCTGCCTAGGAAAGAGTTGGCGTTTGCGAGATGCTGCTACTGGTGCCGCCGCTGCTGTTCTTGCGGCGGGAGTCCATACATCTACCCAGTGGGCTGTCACAGTCATATAGTCCTGACCCTGCCCTGCTCCACTTGTCCACATGTCCGTGGTTAAGTGGACATTGGGTACAACTGCATTTTTTAGGACACTGGTGAGTCTTTTTCTGACGTCCGTGTACATTCTCGGTATCGCCTGCCTAGAGAAGTGGAACCTAGATGGTATTTGGTAACGGGGGCACACTGCCTCAATAAATTGTCTAGTTCCCTGTGAACTAACGGCGGATACCGGACGCACGTCTAACACCAACATAGTTGTCAAGGACTCAGTTATCCGCTTTGCAGTAGGATGACTGCTGTGATATTTCATCTTCCTTGCAAAGGACTGTTGAACAGTCAATTGCTTACTGGAAGTAGTACAAGTGGGCTTACGACTTCCCCTCTGGGATGACCATCGACTCCCAGCGGCAACAACAGCAGCGCCAGCAGCAGTAGGCGTTACACGCAAGGATGCATCGGAGGAATCCCAGGCAGGAGAGGACTCGTCAGACTTGCCAGTGACATGGCCTGCAGGACTATTGGCATTCCTGGGGAAGGAGGAAATTGACACTGAGGGAGTTGGTGGGGTGGTTTGCGTGAGCTTGGTTACAAGAGGAAGGGATTTACTGGTCAGTGGACTGCTTCCGCTGTCACCCAAAGTTTTTGAACTTGTCACTGACTTATTATGAATGCGCTGCAGGTGACGTATAAGGGAGGATGTTCCGAGGTGGTTAACGTCCTTACCCCTACTTATTACAGCTTGACAAAGGGAACACACGGCTTGACACCTGTTGTCCGCATTTCTGGTGAAATACCTCCACACCGAAGAGCTGATTTTTTTGGTATTTTCACCTGGCATGTCAACGGCCATATTCCTCCCACGGACAACAGGTGTCTCCCCGGGTGCCTGACTTAAACAAACCACCTCACCATCAGAATCCTCCTGGTCAATTTCCTCCCCAGCGCCAGCAACACCCATATCCTCCTCATCCTGGTGTACTTCAACACTGACATCTTCAATCTGACTATCAGGAACTGGACTGCGGGTGCTCCTTCCAGCACTTGCAGGGGGCATGCAAATAGTGGAAGGCGCATGCTCTTCACGTCCAGTGTTGGGAAGGTCAGGCATCGCAAACGACACAATTGGACTCTCCTTGTGGATTTGGGATTTCAAAGAACGCACAGTTCTTTGCGGTGCTTTTGCCAGCTTGAGTCTTTTCAGTTTTCTAGCGAGAGGCTGAGTGCTTCCATCCTCATGTGAAGCTGAACCACTAGCCATGAACATAGGCCAGGGCCTCAGCCGTTCCTTGCCACTCCGTGTGGTAAATGGCATATTGGCAAGTTTACGCTTCTCCTCCGACAATTTTATTTTAGGTTTTGGAGTCCTTTTTTTTCTGATATTTGGTGTTTTGGATTTGACATGCTCTGTACTATGACATTGGGCATCGGCCTTGGCAGACGACGTTGCTGGCATTTCATCGTCTCGGCCATGACTAGTGGCAGCAGCTTCAGCACGAGGTGGAAGTGGATCTTGATCTTTCCCTAATTTTGGAACCTCAACTTTTTTGTTCTCCATATTTTATAGGCAGAACTAAAAGGCACCTCAGGTAAACAATGGAGATGGATGGATTGGATACTAGTATACAATTATGGACGGACTGCCACGGTTAGGTGGTATAAAAAAACCACGGTTAGGTGGTATATATTATAATAATAATACAATTATGGATGGACGGACTGCCTGCCGACTGCCGACACAGAGGTAGCCACAGCCGTGAACTACCGCACTGTACACTGGTTGATAAAGAGATAGTAGTATACTCGTAACAACTAGTATGACACTATGACGACGGTATAAAGAAAGAAAAAAAAATACCACAGTTAGGTGGTATATATTATAATAATAATACAATTATGGATGGACGGACTGCCTGCCGACTGCCGACACAGAGGTAGCCACAGCCGTGAACTACCGCACTGTACACTGGTTGATAAAGAGATAGTAGTATACTCGTAACAACTAGTATGACACTATGACGACGGTATAAAGAAAGAAAAAAAAATACCACAGTTAGGTGGTATATATTATAATAATAATACAATTATGGATGGACGGACTGCCTGCCGACTGCCGACACAGAGGTAGCCACAGCCGTGAACTACCGCACTGTACACTGGTTGATAAAGAGATAGTAGTATACTCGTAACAACTAGTATGACACTATGACGACGGTATAAAGAATGGAAAAAAAACCACGGTTAGGTGGTATATATTATAATAATAATACAATTATGGATGGACGGACTGCCTGCCGACTGCCGACACAGAGGTAGCCACAGCCGTGAACTACCGCACTGTACACTGGTTGATAAAGAGATAGTAGTATACTCGTAACAACTAGTATGACACTATGACGGTATAAAGAATGAAAAAAAAACCACGGTTAGGTGGTATATATTATAATAATAATACAATTATGGATGGACGGACTGCCTGCCGACTGCCGACACAGAGGTAGCCACAGCCGTGAACTACCGCACTGTACACTGGTTGATAAAGAGATAGTAGTATACTCGTAACAACTAGTATGACACTATGACGACGGTATAAAGAAAGAAAAAAAAATACCACGGTTAGGTGGTATATATTGTAATACAATTATGGATGGACGGACTGCCTGCCGAGTTCCGACTGCCGACACAGAGGTAGCCACAGCCGTGAACTACCGCACTGTACTGTGTCTGCTGCTAATATAGACTGGTTGATAAAGAGATAGTATACAATACATACAACAATATACTACTATACTGGTGGTCAGGCACTGGTCACCACTAGTCACACTGGCAGTGGCACTCCTGCAGCAAAAGTGTGCACTGTTTAATTTTAAATTAATATAATATTATGTACTCCTGGGGGCTCCTGCTATAACAACCTGCAGTGCTCCCCAGTCTCCCCCACAATTATTATAAGCTTTGCCTTTTATACATTGATGTGCAGCACACTGGGCTGAGCTGAGTGCACACAGACTGAGTCACACTGTGTGACTGGCTGCTGCTGTGTATCGTTTTTTTTCAGGCAGAGAACGGATATAGCAGAGAACGGATATATTATATTAAAATAAATAAAAGTTAACTAACAACAACTGCACTGGTCACTGTGGTAAACTCTGTCTGCACAATCTCTCTCTCTCTCTCTCTCTTCTAATCTATTCTAATGGAGAGGACGCCAGCCACGTCCTCTCCCTATCAATCTCAATGCACGTGTGAAAATGGCGGCGACGCGCGGCTCCTTATATAGAATCCGAGTCTCGCGAGAATCCGACAGCGTCATGATGACGTTCGGGCGCGCTCGGGTTAACCGAGCAAGGCGGGAGGATCCGAGTCTGCTCGGACCCGTAAAAAAAACATGAAGTTCGTGCGGGTTCGGTTTCAGAGAAACCGAACCCGCTCATCTCAGTCTACACTCATTCTTAAGCGAGCGGACGTCACAACTTTATTATGCTGACTGCAAAGTGATCCCGGCCTCTACAGAGCAGGCACGGGGAGGTCATGGGAGAGGGGACAGCAGCAGCCAGGCAGAGTGGGGTCGGAGGCTG